>NC_135497.1:218585789-218703289 GCF_052857255.1 Amblyomma americanum
CGCAGAAGGGAGTATTTAACTGGACCTTACTCAAGAAGTCGTTTGCACATTTTCTTGAGTACTGTCCGTGACTGATCAAGGCACGGGTGCTGGTCAATCGCCAATTCATGATCGTAACTGACGAGGTAGCATTCAAGGCGAGTATAGCTCGTTCTGTGAGCATACGCAAAGGGCAAGCAGACGACGAATAAGTCCCCGGCCAGTCATGAATTAAGGTTGCACATGCACGCGTTCAAACAACGTTGTCGCGTTAGAGCGCCCCGAGATAGCCCGTAAACGAGCTGTGGCAAATTATGGCAGCCAACGACAACCTACCGGCCAATCACTCAAAGCAGTCAAGTCAGATAGGTCTGCGAGTCTTGGTTCTGGCGTTCGCATAGCCTTCACGATTTGCCCGCCTTCAATAAAGACGGTCATTTTTTTATTGCTTTTTTGTATTTCTGCATTAAAAAGAGCGGGCAGCTTGCGAGCTGAGCGGCGTTCATCAGCCACAGTTTAAGTTAATTGGTCTTCCCTTGACTCAGAAAAGGTCTACTTCCGGTGTATTTCGTTTCAGCGTGATAAGAATTTCCAAAATTTTACCCAGGCTTCAAAACTTACAAAAACACCAATATATGGGCACCAAGCCGCCATATGTCGCCTGTTGAAACGTACCTTCGTTGGGGTACGGGTGTACTCACAACGTCCTTACTTCTGTACGAGCTAACAAAAGATTACGACGTTATAATCACGCCCTTGCTATTGCAAACAGTCTGCGACTTTACTTGAACAGACAACTGCTAGAACATCTCGGCTTATATCGCCTTGTCAGATCTGGTGGGGATTGAGGTCATGGGTCTTCATTCCATCCTGAATATTGCCATGATCACGGTGCTTATACTAGTAGAGCACAACTTCTTAAATCCTTGAAGGTACAGCATGACATGTCCAGCACAAAAATGCGCGGGGATCAAAAAAGGCCTACGCACGCAAAATCTAATGCGAGGGTGCTCTGCTCATACCCAGAAATTCAGGACAAAAGCATTTTTCAATGGGATGTAGTTTGTGAGGGCGATTTTTTTCATATATCCTAAGAATCCACTATAACAATCAATATATCCGCAGAACTTCCCTCGGCAGGCTTGCATTTTTTGGCAATTAACGTTATTGCTATCGTCAAAAACGCTTCCCAATGATTTCTTTTTTATCGTGGTCCTAACTACTCGATGCGAGCGATGGGCAAGCTTTAAAAGGAAGATATTGGTATGTATTCGGAAGAATGGAGCATTACTTTTAATATTTTCATAACAGCGCATTACAAGATTTTTTTTTATTCAAGAAATTCAGACAACACAGAGTCTTGGTGCAGAGGGCAAAAGGCGAAAATCAATCCGCCTGACTAGGCCCTAAGCACCACTCGAACACAACAGCAAGGAGCACTTATATACACATACATGAACAATATAATGATCACAATGTGAATGTTTGTACAACACAACTTCCTTATGTAAACATTCATTCTATTCTTATTATTCAGAAAGCAAGTCTAACAAAAATCACAGAAAAGAACAACGCAAGAGAAGACAGGTCAAACATATCTATAGAAACTAATTGTATACCTAGAAAAAAAACAAAAGAAAAAATCACAGAACAGAGCAGTGCAAGAGCAGACACAGATCGAATATATGTATAGAAACTAACTGTGTACATACAAAATAAAACAAATGTGCGATCAATAGAAAGATGTAAGCAGAAAAAAATTATAGTGCATTTTCCAGAAAGTAACTTTTCGCCTTCTTACGAAAAGCAAAGAGAGAGGAAGATTTCTCCATAATATCAGTTAACTCGGAATGGGAGATCAAAAGGTTTGGGATTTGCCAGTTCAAAAACTGCATACCATAGTTTGTTCTGTTTCTTGGTTTCTGTATATTTGTGTGTCTACACTCATATCGTGTTTGTTCGGTCGTGTATTTAGAAAAAAATTGTTGCCGATTGGATATGAATTCCAAGAATGCCACCTGCGACAGTCGCTCATAATATGTTTGTATAGGTAGTATTCGGTTCTTGCTGAAGTAGGAAGATGTGGAGTCATATCTTGATAAATTTTCAATAAAGCGAATAGATTTCTTTTGCAATAAAAAAAGGCTTTTTCAAGATTAGTTTTCCCAGTGACTCCCCAGATAAGTAAACAATAGTGCAACCTGGAATGAACTGCACTGAAATAAAGCAGGCGCCTTAGCCGGAGCGGTTGAAATGGGCGAATCCTGTTCAACATTCCAATGCATTGTGCTATGGTACGCTTAATGCGCTGAATATGTGGTGTCCAGCGGAGATTTTCGTGGAATTGTACGCCTAAGAATTTTACTTCCGTAACGCGCTCTAAAGGTCGAGACTGAAAAATTATCGGATTAGCGAGGTGAATTGGTCTGTTGCTAGAATAGAATACAATATATTTGGTTTTATTAACATTAAGTGCTAGTTGGTTGGCTGCAAGCCACTGTGACAAATTCGTCAGCCATAGGTTTGTAGTAGTAACTGCAGTTGACAAATTAGGTGTAGAAAAGAGAACGCTGGTGTCGTCCGCATACAGAAGGATTTCTGGCGTGCCTGGTATGGATACAATGTCGTTAATATAGAGAAGGAATGACATAGGACCCAGTATGGAGCCTTGTGGTACACAACATTGCAATATTCAAAATTCTTTTTCCAAAAATACGGCACTTGTCTTAGAGCTAGTGTAAACCAGTCTACCGTGAAGGAGCGCGCAAGGAGAATATTGTTGTCCTGGGCCACCAGTTCACTCTCTTTCAGGGTGCAAACAGCAGGCTTTTACGTGAACGAGGACAAGCATTCAGCGTGATGTACTACGTGACGCGTGCGTCATTTCGCTTAATCTGTACAAGCGTGAATTCATCTGACAGCAACGCCAAGGTAATACCTGACACACGTTTGTAGTAGCCCTTGATGCGTATAGGTTAAGTACGGCGAATGTGGGATACTGTTCTCGGTGTAGGTCTAAAAGCTTTTTGTCCATAATCCGTATGCCTCATTAGGCTCCGGGTAAGAATCCTCGGTACCGATCTGCAGGTTGCTGGAAATGGCTTTCGGGTATTCTACCTATAATTTTAGATTTCTGTTATCGCAGAGCGTATTAGTCATTCGAGCTATACCTATACGTTGCGATGCTGTAAAGATTCTTCTTTGAGAATTTGTGCGCCGAAAAAATAAACCGTGAAATGAGCCCATAATCCTTTCGAAGCAAGGCGAAAAAACTGTTCTTCACTGTACGCATGTTTCGTTACAGAACGATATCTTGGAGAAATAAAAAACAATTCACTGTTCCTACGTGCAAGACTGCTTCGTTTGTACTAAGTCAGACTGCTGCAGTAGTGAATACACGCTTCGCAGATACCGTTGTTCTCAGCAGATTTAATTTGAAGGCAGTTTTTTATTAACCAATTAAAATCGTGTACGCTACTAAACATTGGTTCCATACGCCCGCACTAAACAAACAGCTAATACACGCTTCACAGATACCGTTGTTCTCAGCAGATTTAATTTCAAGGCAGTTTTTTATTAACAAATTAAAATCGTGTACGCTACTGAACATTGGTTCCATACGCCTGCACTAAACAAACAGCTAATACACGCTTCGCAGATACCGTCGTTCTCAGCAGATTTATTTTAAGGCAGTTTTTTATTAACCAATTAAAATCGTGTACGCTACTGAACATTGGTTCCATACGCCTGCACTAAACAAACAGCTAATACACGCTTCGCAGATAACATCGTTCTCAGCAGATTTAATTTCAAGGCAGTTTTTTACTAACCAATTAAAATCGTGTACGCTACTGAACATTGGTTCTATACGCCTGCACTAAACAAACAGCTAATACACGCTTCGCAGATACCGTCGTTCTCAGCAGATTTAATTTCAAGGCAGTTTTTTATTAACCAATTAAAATCGTGTACGCTACTGAACATTGGTTCTATACGCCTGCACTAAACAAACAGCTAATACACGCTTCACAGATAACATCGTTCTCAGCAGATTTAATTTCAAGGCAGTTTTTTATTAACCAATTAAAATCGTGTACGCTACTGAACATTGGTTCCATACGCCTGCACTAAACAAACAGCTAATACACGCTTCGCAGATACCGTCGTTCTCAGCAGATTTAATTTCAAGGCAGTTTTTTATTAACCAATTAAAATCGTGTACGCTACTGAACATTGGTTCTATACGCCTGCACTAAACAAACAGCTAATACACGCTTCGCAGATACCGTCGTTCTCAGCAGATTTAATTTCAAGGCAGTTTTTTATTAACCAATTAAAATCGTGTACGCTACTGAACATTGGTTCTATACGCCTGCACTAAACAAACAGCTAATACACGCTTCGCAGATACCGTCGTTCTCAGCAGATTTAATTTCAAGGCAGTTTTTTATTAACCAATTAAAATCGTGTACGCTACTGAACATTGGTTCTATACGCCTGCACTAAACAAACAGCTAATACACGCTTCGCAGATACCGTCGTTCTCAGCAGATTTAATTTCAAGGCAGTTTTTTATTAACCAATTAAAATCGTGTACGCTACTGAACATTGGTTCCATACGCCTGCACTAAACAAACAGCTAATACACGCTTCGCAGATACCGTCGTTCTCAGCAGATTTAATTTCAAGGCAGTTTTTTATTACCAATTAAAATCGTGTACGCTACTGAACATTGGTTCTATACGCCTGCACTAAACAAACAGCTAATACACGCTTCGCAGATACCGTCGTTCTCAGCAGATTTAATTTCAAGGCAGTTTTTTATTAACCAATTAAAATCGTGTACGCTACTGAACATTGGTTCCATACGCCCGCACTAAACAAACAGCTAATACACGCTTCGCAGATACCGTCGTTCTCAGCAGATTTAATTTCAAGGCAGTTTTTTATTAACCAATTAAAATCGTGTACGCTACTGAACATTGGTTCCATACGCCTGCACTAAACAAACAGCTAATACACGCTTCGCAGATACCGTCGTTCTCAGCAGATTTAATTTCAAGGCAGTTTTTTATTAACCAATTAAAATCGTGTACGCTACTGAACATTGGTTCTATACGCCCGCACTAAACAAACAGCTAATACACGCTTCACAGATACCGTTGTTCTCAGCAGATTTAATTTCAAGGCAGTTTTTTATTAACAAATTAAAATCGTGTACGCTACTGAACATTGGTTCCATACGCCTGCACTAAACAAACAGCTAATACACGCTTCGCAGATACCGTCGTTCTCAGCAGATTTAATTTCAAGGCAGTTTTTTATTAACCAATTAAAATCGTGTACGCTACTGAACATTGGTTCCATACGCCTGCACTAAACAAACAGCTAATACACGCTTCGCAGATACCGTCGTTCTCAGCAGATTTAATTTCAAGGCAGTTTTTTATTAACCAATTAAAATCGTGTACGCTACTGAACATTGGTTCCATACGCCCGCACTAAACAAACAGCTAATACACGCTTCGCAGATACCGTCGTTCTCAGCAGATTTATTTTCAAGGCAGTTTTTTATTAACCAATTAAAATCGTGTACGCTACTGAACATTGGTTCTATACGCCTGCACTAAACAAACAGCTAATACACGCTTCGCAGATACCGTCGTTCTCAGCAGATTTAATTTCAAGGCAGTTTTTTATTAACCAATTAAAATCGTGTACGCTACTGAACATTGGTTCCATACGCCTGCACTAAACAAACAGCTAATACACGCTTCGCAGATACCGTCGTTCTCAGCAGATTTAATTTCAAGGCAGTTTTTTATTAACCAATTAAAATCGTGTACGCTACTGAACATTGGTTCTATACGCCAGCACTAAACAAACAGCTAATACACGCTTCACAGATACCGTTGTTCTCAGCAGATTTAATTTCAAGGCAGTTTTTTATTAACCAATTAAAATCGTGTACGCTACTGAACATTGGTTCCATACGCCTGCACTAAACAAACAGCTAATACACGCTTCGCAGATACCGTCGTTCTCAGCAGATTTAATTTCAAGGCAGTTTTTTATTAACCAATTAAAATCGTGTACGCTACTGAACATTGGTTCTATACGCCTGCACTAAACAAACGGCTAATACACGCTTCGCAGATACCGTCGTTCTCAGCAGATTTAATTTCAAGGCAGTTTTTTATTAACCAATTAAAATCGTGTACGCTACTGAACATTGGTTCCATACGCCCGCACTAAACAAACAGCTAATACACGCTTCGCAGATACCGTCGTTCTCAGCAGATTTAATTTCAAGGCAGTTTTTTATTAACCAATTAAAATCGTGTACGCTACTGAACATTGGTTCTATACGCCTGCACTAAACAGCTAATACACGCTTCGCAGATACCGTCGTTCTCAGCAGATTTAATTTCAAGGCAGTTTTTTATTAACCAATTAAAATCGTGTACGCTACTGAACATTGGTTCCATACGCCTGCACTAAACAAACAGCTAATACACGCTTCGCAGATACCGTCGTTCTCAGCAGATTTAATTTCAAGGCAGTTCTTTATTAACCAATTAAAATCGTGTACGCTACTGAACATTGGTTCTATACGCCCGCACTAAACAAACAGCTAATACACGCTTCGCAGATACCGTCGTTCTCAGCAGATTTAATTTCAAGGCAGTTTTTTATTAACCAATTAAAATCGTGTACGCTACTGAACATTGGTTCTATACGCCTGCACTAAACAAACAGCTAATACACGCTTCGCAGATACCGTCGTTCTCAGCAGATTTAATTTCAAGGCAGTTTTTTATTAACCAATTAAAATCGTGTACGCTACTGAACATTGGTTCCATACGCCTGCACTAAACAAACAGCTAATACACGCTTCGCAGATACCGTCGTTCTCAGCAGATTTAATTTCAAGGCAGTTTTTTATTAACCAATTAAAATCGTGTACGCTACTGAACATTGGTTCTATACGCCTGCACTAAACAAACAGCTAATACACGCTTCGCAGATACCGTCGTTCTCAGCAGATTTAATTTCAAGGCAGTTTTTTATTAACCAATTAAAATCGTGTACGCTACTGAACATTGGTTCCATACGCCCGCACTAAACAAACAGCTAATACACGCTTCGCAGATACCGTCGTTCTCAGCAGATTTAATTTCAAGGCAGTTTTTTATTAACCAATTAAAATCGTGTACGCTACTGAACATTGGTTCTATACGCCTGCACTAAACAAACAGCTAATACACGCTTCGCAGATACCGTCGTTCTCAGCAGATTTAATTTCAAGGCAGTTTTTTATTAACCAATTAAAATCGTGTACGCTACTGAACATTGGTTCCATACGCCTGCACTAAACAAACAGCTAATACACGCTTCGCAGATACCGTCGTTCTCAGCAGATTTAATTTCAAGGCAGTTTTTTATTAACCAATTAAAATCGTGTACGCTACTGAACATTGGTTCTATACGCCCGCACTAAACAAACAGCTAATACACGCTTCGCAGATACCGTCGTTCTCAGCAGATTTAATTTCAAGGCAGTTTTTTATTAACCAATTAAAATCGTGTACGCTACTGAACATTGGTTCTATACGCCTGCACTAAACAAACAGCTAATACACGCTTCGCAGATACCGTCGTTCTCAGCAGATTTAATTTCAAGGCAGTTTTTTATTAACCAATTAAAATCGTGTACGCTACTGAACATTGGTTCCATACGCCTGCACTAAACAAACAGCTAATACACGCTTCGCAGATACCGTCGTTCTCAGCAGATTTAATTTCAAGGCAGTTTTTTATTAACCAATTAAAATCGTGTACGCTACTGAACATTGGTTCTATACGCCCGCACTAAACAAACAGCTAATACACGCTTCGCAGATACCGTCGTTCTCAGCAGATTTATTTCAAGGCAGTTTTTTATTAACCAATTAAAATCGTGTACGCTACTGAACATTGGTTCTATACGCCCGCACTAAACAAACAGCTAATACACGCTTCGCAGATACCGTCGTTCTCAGCAGATTTAATTTCAAGGCAGTTTTTTATTAACCAATTAAAATCGTGTACGCTACTGAACATTGGTTCTATACGCCCGCACTAAACAAACAGCTAATACACGCTTCGCAGATACCGTCGTTCTCAGCAGATTTAATTTCAAGGCAGTTTTTTATTAACCAATTAAAATCGTGTACGCTACTGAACATTGGTTCCATACGCCTGCACTAAACAAACAGCTAATACACGCTTCGCAGATACCGTCGTTCTCAGCAGATTTAATTTCAAGGCAGTTTTTTATTAACCAATTAAAATCGTGTACGCTACTGAACATTGGTTCTATACGCCCGCACTAAACAAACAGCTAATACACGCTTCGCAGATACCGTCGTTCTCAGCAGATTTAATTTCAAGGCAGTTTTTTATTAACCAATTAAAATCGTGTACGCTACTGAACATTGGTTCTATACGCCCGCACTAAACAAACAGCTAATACACGCTTCGCAGATACCGTCGTTCTCAGCAGATTTAATTTCAAGGCAGTTTTTTATTAACCAATTAAAATCGTGTACGCTACTGAACATTGGTTCCATACGCCTGCACTAAACAAACAGCTAATACACGCTTCGCAGATACCGTCGTTCTCAGCAGATTTAATTTCAAGGCAGTTTTTTATTAACCAATTAAAATCGTGTACGCTACTGAACATTGGTTCCATACGCCCGCACTAAACAAACAGCTAATACACGCTTCGCAGATACCGTCGTTCTCAGCAGATTTAATTTCAAGGCAGTTTTTTATTAACCAATTAAAATCGTGTACGCTACTGAACATTGGTTCCATACGCCTGCACTAAACAAACAGCTAATACACGCTTCGCAGATACCGTCGTTCTCAGCAGATTTAATTTCAAGGCAGTTTTTTATTAACCAATTAAAATCGTGTACGCTACTGAACATTGGTTCTATACGCCCGCACTAAACAAACAGCTAATACACGCTTCGCAGATACCGTCGTTCTCAGCAGATTTAATTTCAAGGCAGTTTTTTATTAACCAATTAAAATCGTGTACGCTACTGAACATTGGTTCTATACGCCCGCACTAAACAAACAGCTAATACACGCTTCACAGATACCGTCGTTCTCAGCAGATTTAATTTCAAGGCAGTTTTTTATTAACCAATTAAAATCGTGTACGCTACTGAACATTGGTTCTATACGCCCGCACTAAACAAACAGCTAATACACGCTTCGCAGATACCGTCGTTCTCAGCAGATTTAATTTCAAGGCAGTTTTTTATTAACCAATTAAAATCGTGTACGCTACTGAACATTGGTTCTATACGCCCGCACTAAACAAACAGCTAATACACGCTTCGCAGATACCGTCGTTCTCAGCAGATTTAATTTCAAGGCAGTTTTTTATTAACCAATTAAAATCGTGTACGCTACTGAACATTGGTTCCATACGCCTGCACTAAACAAACAGCTAATACACGCTTCACAGATACCGTCGTTCTCAGCAGATTTAATTTCAAGGCAGTTTTTTATTAACCAATTAAAATCGTGTACGCTACTGAACATTGGTTCTATACGCCCGCACTAAACAAACAGCTAATACACGCTTCGCAGATACCGTCGTTCTCAGCAGATTTAATTTCAAGGCAGTTTTTTATTAACCAATTAAAATCGTGTACGCTACTGAACATTGGTTCCATACGCCTGCACTAAACAAACAGCTAATACACGCTTCGCAGATACCGTCGTTCTCAGCAGATTTAATTTCAAGGCAGTTTTTTATTAACCAATTAAAATCGTGTACGCTACTGAACATTGGTTCTATACGCCCGCACTAAACAAACAGCTAATACACGCTTCGCAGATACCGTCGTTCTCAGCAGATTTAATTTCAAGGCAGTTTTTTATTAACCAATTAAAATCGTGTACGCTACTGAACATTGGTTCTATACGCCCGCACTAAACAAACAGCTAATACACGCTTCGCAGATACCGTCGTTCTCAGCAGATTTAATTTCAAGGCAGTTTTTTATTAACCAATTAAAATCGTGTACGCTACTGAACATTGGTTCTATACGCCCGCACTAAACAAACAGCTAATACACGCTTCACAGATACCGTCGTTCTCAGCAGATTTAATTTCAAGGCAGTTTTTTATTAACCAATTAAAATCGTGTACGCTACTGAACATTGGTTCCATACGCCTGCACTAAACAAACAGCTAATACACGCTTCGCAGATACCGTCGTTCTCAGCAGATTTAATTTCAAGGCAGTTTTTTATTAACCAATTAAAATCGTGTACGCTACTGAACATTGGTTCTATACGCCCGCACTAAACAAACAGCTAATACACGCTTCGCAGATACCGTCGTTCTCAGCAGATTTAATTTCAAGGCAGTTTTTTATTAACCAATTAAAATCGTGTACGCTACTGAACATTGGTTCCATACGCCTGCACTAAACAAACAGCTAATACACGCTTCACAGATACCGTCGTTCTCAGCAGATTTAATTTCAAGGCAGTTTTTTATTAACCAATTAAAATCGTGTACGCTACTGAACATTGGTTCTATACGCCCGCACTAAACAAACAGCTAATACACGCTTCGCAGATACCGTCGTTCTCAGCAGATTTAATTTCAAGGCAGTTTTTTATTAACCAATTAAAATCGTGTACGCTACTGAACATTGGTTCTATACGCCCGCACTAAACAAACAGCTAATACACGCTTCGCAGATACCGTCGTTCTCAGCAGATTTAATTTCAAGGCAGTTTTTTATTAACCAATTAAAATCGTGTACGCTACTGAACATTGGTTCCATACGCCTGCACTAAACAAACAGCTAATACACGCTTCGCAGATACCGTCGTTCTCAGCAGATTTAATTTCAAGGCAGTTTTTTATTAACCAATTAAAATCGTGTACGCTACTGAACATTGGTTCTATACGCCCGCACTAAACAAACAGCTAATACACGCTTCGCAGATACCGTCGTTCTCAGCAGATTTAATTTCAAGGCAGTTTTTTATTAACCAATTAAAATCGTGTACGCTACTGAACATTGGTTCTATACGCCCGCACTAAACAAACAGCTAATACACGCTTCGCAGATACCGTCGTTCTCAGCAGATTTAATTTCAAGGCAGTTTTTTATTAACCAATTAAAATCGTGTACGCTACTGAACATTGGTTCTATACGCCCGCACTAAACAAACAGCTAATACACGCTTCGCAGATACCGTCGTTCTCAGCAGATTTAATTTCAAGGCAGTTTTTTATTAACCAATTAAAATCGTGTACGCTACTGAACATTGGTTCCATACGCCTGCACTAAACAAACAGCTAATACACGCTTCGCAGATACCGTCGTTCTCAGCAGATTTAATTTCAAGGCAGTTTTTTATTAACCAATTAAAATCGTGTACGCTACTGAACATTGGTTCCATACGCCCGCACTAAACAAACAGCTAATACACGCTTCGCAGATACCGTCGTTCTCAGCAGATTTAATTTCAAGGCAGTTTTTTATTAACCAATTAAAATCGTGTACGCTACTGAACATTGGTTCCATACGCCCGCACTAAACAAACAGCTAATACACGCTTCGCAGATACCGTCGTTCTCAGCAGATTTAATTTCAAGGCAGTTTTTTATTAACCAATTAAAATCGTGTACGCTACTGAACATTGGTTCCATACGCCCGCACTAAACAAACAGCTAATACACGCTTCGCAGATACCGTCGTTCTCAGCAGATTTAATTTCAAGGCAGTTTTTTATTAACCAATTAAAATCGTGTACGCTACTGAACATTGGTTCCATACGCCAGCACTAAACAAACAGCTAATACACGCTTCGCAGATACCGTCGTTCTCAGCAGATTTAATTTCAAGGCAGTTTTTTATTAACCAATTAAAATCGTGTACGCTACTGAACATTGGTTCTATACGCCCGCACTAAACAAACAGCTAATACACGCTTCGCAGATACCGTCGTTCTCAGCAGATTTAATTTCAAGGCAGTTTTTTATTAACCAATTAAAATCGTGTACGCTACTGAACATTGGTTCTATACGCCCGCACTAAACAAACAGCTAATACACGCTTCACAGATACCGTCGTTCTCAGCAGATTTAATTTCAAGGCAGTTTTTTATTAACCAATTAAAATCGTGTACGCTACTGAACATTGGTTCTATACGCCCGCACTAAACAAACAGCTAATACACGCTTCGCAGATACCGTCGTTCTCAGCAGATTTAATTTCAAGGCAGTTTTTTATTAACCAATTAAAATCGTGTACGCTACTGAACATTGGTTCCATACGCCCTGCACTAAACAAACAGCTAATACACGCTTCGCAGATACCGTCGTTCTCAGCAGATTTAATTTCAAGGCAGTTTTTTATTAACCAATTAAAATCGTGTACGCTACTGAACATTGGTTCCATACGCCTGCACTAAACAAACAGCTAATACACGCTTCGCAGATACCGTCGTTCTCAGCAGATTTAATTTCAAGGCAGTTTTTTATTAACCAATTAAAATCGTGTACGCTACTGAACATTGGTTCTATACGCCCTGCACTAAACAAACAGCTAATACACGCTTCGCAGATACCGTCGTTCTCAGCAGATTTAATTTCAAGGCAGTTTTTTATTAACCAATTAAAATCGTGTACGCTACTGAACATTGGTTCCATACGCCCGCACTAAACAAACAGCTAATACACGCTTCGCAGATACCGTCGTTCTCAGCAGATTTAATTTCAAGGCAGTTTTTTATTAACCAATTAAAATCGTGTACGCTACTGAACATTGGTTCCATACGCCTGCACTAAACAAACAGCTAATACACGCTTCGCAGATACCGTCGTTCTCAGCAGATTTAATTTCAAGGCAGTTTTTTATTAACCAATTAAAATCGTGTACGCTACTGAACATTGGTTCTATACGCCCGCACTAAACAAACAGCTAATACACGCTTCGCAGATACCGTCGTTCTCAGCAGATTTAATTTCAAGGCAGTTTTTTATTAACCAATTAAAATCGTGTACGCTACTGAACATTGGTTCCATACGCCCTGCACTAAACAAACAGCTAATACACGCTTCGCAGATACCGTCGTTCTCAGCAGATTTAATTTCAAGGCAGTTTTTTATTAACCAATTAAAATCGTGTACGCTACTGAACATTGGTTCCATACGCCCTGCACTAAACAAACAGCTAATACACGCTTCGCAGATACCGTCGTTCTCAGCAGATTTAATTTCAAGGCAGTTTTTTATTAACCAATTAAAATCGTGTACGCTACTGAACATTGGTTCCATACGCCCTGCACTAAACAAACAGCTAATACACGCTTCGCAGATACCGTCGTTCTCAGCAGATTTAATTTCAAGGCAGTTTTTTATTAACCAATTAAAATCGTGTACGCTACTGAACATTGGTTCCATACGCCCGCACTAAACAAACAGCTAATACACGCTTCGCAGATACCGTCGTTCTCAGCAGATTTAATTTCAAGGCAGTTTTTTATTAACCAATTAAAATCGTGTACGCTACTGAACATTGGTTCCATACGCCCGCACTAAACAAACAGCTAATACACGCTTCGCAGATACCGTCGTTCTCAGCAGAAGGCAGTTTTTTATTAATCCAATTAAAATCGTGTACGCTACTGAACATTGGTTCCATACGCCCGCACTAAACAAACAGCTAATACACGCTTCGCAGATACCGTCGTTCTCAGCAGATTTAATTTCAAGGCAGTTTTTTATTAACCAATTAAAATCGTGTACGCTACTGACATTGGTTCCATACGCCCGCACTAAACAAACAGCTAATACACGCTTCGCAGATACCGTCGTTCTCAGCAGATTTAATTTCAAGGCAGTTTTTTATTAACCAATTAAAATCGTGTACGCTACTGAACATTGGTTCCATACGCCTGCACTAAACAAACAGCTAATACACGCTTCGCAGATACCGTCGTTCTCAGCAGATTTAATTTCAAGGCAGTTTTTTATTAACCAATTAAAATCGTGTACGCTACTGAACATTGGTTCCATACGCCCGCACTAAACAAACAGCTAATACACGCTTCGCAGATACCGTCGTTCTCAGCAGATTTAATTTCAAGGCAGTTTTTTATTAACCAATTAAAATCGTTGTACGCTACTGAACATTGGTTCCATACGCCCGCACTAAACAAACAGCTAATACACGCTTCGCAGATACCGTCGTTCTCAGCAGATTTAATTTCAAGGCAGTTTTTTATTAACCAATTAAAATCGTGTACGCTACTGAACATTGGTTCCATACGCCCGCACTAAACAAACAGCTAATACACGCTTCGCAGATACCGTCGTTCTCAGCAGATTTAATTTCAAGGCAGTTTTTTATTAACCAATTAAAATCGTGTACGCTACTGAACATTGGTTCCATACGCCCAGCACTAAACAAACAGCTAATACACGCTTCGCAGATACCGTCGTTCTCAGCAGATTTAATTTCAAGGCAGTTTTTTATTAACCAATTAAAATCGTGTACGCTACTGAACATTGGTTCCATACGCCCTGCACTAAACAAACAGCTAATACACGCTTCGCAGATACCGTCGTTCTCAGCAGATTTAATTTCAAGGCAGTTTTTTATTAACCAATTAAAATCGTGTACGCTACTGAACATTGGTTCCATACGCCCGCACTAAACAAACAGCTAATACACGCTTCGCAGATACCGTCGTTCTCAGCAGATTTAATTTCAAGGCAGTTTTTTATTAACCAATTAAAATCGTGTACGCTACTGAACATTGGTTCCATACGCCCGCACTAAACAAACAGCTAATACACGCTTCGCAGATACCGTCGTTCTCAGCAGATTTAATTTCAAGGCAGTTTTTTATTAACCAATTAAAATCGTGTACGCTACTGAACATTGGTTCCATACGCCCGCACTAAACAAACAGCTAATACACGCTTCGCAGATACCGTCGTTCTCAGCAGATTTAATTTCAAGGCAGTTTTTTATTAACCAATTAAAATCGTGTACGCTACTGAACATTGGTTCCATACGCCCGCACTAAACAAACAGCTAATACACGCTTCGCAGATACCGTCGTTCTCAGCAGATTTAATTTCAAGGCAGTTTTTTATTAACCAATTAAAATCGTGTACGCTACTGAACATTGGTTCCATACGCCCGCACTAAACAAACAGCTAATACACGCTTCGCAGATACCGTCGTTCTCAGCAGATTTAATTTCAAGGCAGTTTTTTATTAACCAATTAAAATCGTGTACGCTACTGAACATTGGTTCCATACGCCCTGCACTAAACAAACAGCTAATACACGCTTCGCAGATACCGTCGTTCTCAGCAGATTTAATTTCAAGGCAGTTTTTTATTAACCAATTAAAATCGTGTACGCTACTGAACATTGGTTCCATACGCCCGCACTAAACAAACAGCTAATACACGCTTCGCAGATACCGTCGTTCTCAGCAGATTTAATTTCAAGGCAGTTTTTTATTAACCAATTAAAATCGTGTACGCTACTGAACATTGGTTCCATACGCCCGCACTAAACAAACAGCTAATACACGCTTCGCAGATACCGTCGTTCTCAGCAGATTTAATTTCAAGGCAGTTTTTTATTAACCAATTAAAATCGTGTACGCTACTGAACATTGGTTCCATACGCCCGCACTAAACAAACAGCTAATACACGCTTCGCAGATACCGTCGTTCTCAGCAGATTTAATTTCAAGGCAGTTTTTTATTAACCAATTAAAATCGTGTACGCTACTGAACATTGGTTCCATACGCCCGCACTAAACAAACAGCTAATACACGCTTCGCAGATACCGTCGTTCTCAGCAGATTTAATTTCAAGGCAGTTTTTTATTAACCAATTAAAATCGTGTACGCTACTGAACATTGGTTCCATACGCCCGCACTAAACAAACAGCTAATACACGCTTCGCAGATACCGTCGTTCTCAGCAGATTTAATTTCAAGGCAGTTTTTTATTAACCAATTAAAATCGTGTACGCTACTGAACATTGGTTCCATACGCCTGCACTAAACAAACAGCTAATACACGCTTCGCAGATACCGTCGTTCTCAGCAGATTTAATTTCAAGGCAGTTTTTTATTAACCAATTAAAATCGTGTACGCTACTGAACATTGGTTCCATACGCCCGCACTAAACAAACAGCTAATACACGCTTCGCAGATACCGTCGTTCTCAGCAGATTTAATTTCAAGGCAGTTTTTTATTAACCAATTAAAATCGTGTACGCTACTGAACATTGGTTCCATACGCCCTGCACTAAACAAACAGCTAATACACGCTTCGCAGATACCGTCGTTCTCAGCAGATTTAATTTCAAGGCAGTTTTTTATTAACCAATTAAAATCGTGTACGCTACTGAACATTGGTTCCATACGCCCGCACTAAACAAACAGCTAATACACGCTTCGCAGATACCGTCGTTCTCAGCAGATTTAATTTCAAGGCAGTTTTTTATTAACCAATTAAAATCGTGTACGCTACTGAACATTGGTTCCATACGCCCGCACTAAACAAACAGCTAATACACGCTTCGCAGATACCGTCGTTCTCAGCAGATTTAATTTCAAGGCAGTTTTTTATTAACCAATTAAAATCGTGTACGCTACTGAACATTGGTTCCATACGCCCGCACTAAACAAACAGCTAATACACGCTTCGCAGATACCGTCGTTCTCAGCAGATTTAATTTCAAGGCAGTTTTTTATTAACCAATTAAAATCGTGTACGCTACTGAACATTGGTTCCATACGCCTGCACTAAACAAACAGCTAATACACGCTTCGCAGATACCGTCGTTCTCAGCAGATTTAATTTCAAGGCAGTTTTTTATTAACCAATTAAAATCGTGTACGCTACTGAACATTGGTTCCATACGCCTGCACTAAACAAACAGCTAATACACGCTTCGCAGATACCGTCGTTCTCAGCAGATTTAATTTCAAGGCAGTTTTTTATTAACCAATTAAAATCGTGTACGCTACTGAACATTGGTTCTATACGCCCGCACTAAACAAACAGCTAATACACGCTTCACAGATACCGTTGTTCTCAGCAGATTTAATTTCAAGGCAGTTTTTTATTAACCAATTAAAATCGTGTACGCTACTGAACATTGGTTCCATACGCCTGCACTAAACAAACAGCTAATACACGCTTCGCAGATACCGTCGTTCTCAGCAGATTTAATTTCAAGGCAGTTTTTTATTAACCAATTAAAATCGTGTACGCTACTGAACATTGGTTCCATACGCCTGCACTAAACAAACAGCTAATACACGCTTCGCAGATACCGTCGTTCTCAGCAGATTTAATTTCAAGGCAGTTTTTTATTAACCAATTAAAATCGTGTACGCTACTGAACATTGGTTCCATACGCCTGCACTAAACAAACAGCTAATACACGCTTCGCAGATACCGTCGTTCTCAGCAGATTTAATTTCAAGGCAGTTTTTTATTAACCAATTAAAATCGTGTACGCTACTGAACATTGGTTCCATACGCCCTGCACTAAACAAACAGCTAATACACGCTTCGCAGATACCGTCGTTCTCAGCAGATTTAATTTCAAGGCAGTTTTTTATTAACCAATTAAAATCGTGTACGCTACTGAACATTGGTTCCATTCGCCCGCACTAAACAAACAGCTAATACACGCTTCGCAGATACCGTCGTTCTCAGCAGATTTAATTTCAAGGCAGTTTTTTATTAACCAATTAAAATCGTGTACGCTACTGAACATTGGTTCCATACGCCCTGCACTAAACAAACAGCTAATACACGCTTCGCAGATACCGTCGTTCTCAGCAGATTTAATTTCAAGGCAGTTTTTTATTAACCAATTAAAATCGTGTACGCTACTGAACATTGGTTCCATACGCCTGCACTAAACAAACAGCTAATACACGCTTCGCAGATACCGTCGTTCTCAGCAGATTTAATTTCAAGGCAGTTTTTTATTAACCAATTAAAATCGTGTACGCTACTGAACATTGGTTCTATACGCCCGCACTAAACAAACAGCTAATACACGCTTCGCAGATACCGTTCGTTCTCAGCAGATTTAATTTCAAGGCAGTTTTTTATTAACCAATTAAAATCGTGTACGCTACTGAACATTGGTTCCATACGCCTGCACTAAACAAACAGCTAATACACGCTTCGCAGATACCGTCGTTCTCAGCAGATTTAATTTCAAGGCAGTTTTTTATTAACCAATTAAAATCGTGTACGCTACTGAACATTGGTTCCATACGCCCGCACTAAACAAACAGCTAATACACGCTTCGCAGATACCGTCGTTCTCAGCAGATTTAATTTCAAGGCAGTTTTTTATTAACCAATTAAAATCGTGTACGCTACTGAACATTGGTTCCATACGCCTGCACTAAACAAACAGCTAATACACGCTTCGCAGATACCGTCGTTCTCAGCAGATTTAATTTCAAGGCAGTTTTTTATTAACCAATTAAAATCGTGTACGCTACTGAACATTGGTTCCATACGCCCGCACTAAACAAACAGCTAATACACGCTTCGCAGATACCGTCGTTCTCAGCAGATTTAATTTCAAGGCAGTTTTTTTATTAACCAATTAAAATCGTGTACGCTACTTTTCCATACGCCCGCACTAAACAAACAGCTAATACACGCTTCGCAGATACCGTCGTTCTCAGCAGATTTAATTTCAAGGCAGTTTTTTATTAACCAATTAAAATCGTGTACGCTACTGAACATTGGTTCCATACGCCTGCACTAAACAAACAGCTAATACACGCTTCGCAGATACCGTCGTTCTCAGCAGATTTAATTTCAAGGCAGTTTTTTATTAACCAATTAAAATCGTGTACGCTACTGAACATTGGTTCCATACGCCCGCACTAAACAAACAGCTAATACACGCTTCGCAGATACCGTCGTTCTCAGCAGATTTAATTTCAAGGCAGTTTTTTATTAACCAATTAAAATCGTGTACGCTACTGAACATTGGTTCCATACGCCCGCACTAAACAAACAGCTAATACACGCTTCGCAGATACCGTCGTTCTCAGCAGATTTAATTTCAAGGCAGTTTTTTATTAACCAATTAAAATCGTGTACGCTACTGAACATTGGTTCCATACGCCCGCACTAAACAAACAGCTAATACACGCTTCGCAGATACCGTCGTTCTCAGCAGATTTAATTTCAAGGCAGTTTTTTATTAACCAATTAAAATCGTGTACGCTACTGAACATTGGTTCCATACGCCTGCACTAAACAAACAGCTAATACACGCTTCGCAGATACCGTCGTTCTCAGCAGATTTAATTTCAAGGCAGTTTTTTATTAACCAATTAAAATCGTGTACGCTACTGAACATTGGTTCCATACGCCCGCACTAAACAAACAGCTAATACACGCTTCGCAGATACCGTCGTTCTCAGCAGATTTAATTTCAAGGCAGTTTTTTATTAACCAATTAAAATCGTGTACGCTACTGAACATTGGTTCCATACGCCCGCACTAAACAAACAGCTAATACACGCTTCGCAGATACCGTCGTTCTCAGCAGATTTAATTTCAAGGCAGTTTTTTATTAACCAATTAAAATCGTGTACGCTACTGAACATTGGTTCCATACGCCCGCACTAAACAAACAGCTAATACACGCTTCGCAGATACCGTCGTTCTCAGCAGATTTAATTTCAAGGCAGTTTTTTATTAACCAATTAAAATCGTGTACGCTACTGAACATTGGTTCCATACGCCTGCACTAAACAAACAGCTAATACACGCTTCGCAGATACCGTCGTTCTCAGCAGATTTAATTTCAAGGCAGTTTTTTATTAACCAATTAAAATCGTGTACGCTACTGAACATTGGTTCCATACGCCCGCACTAAACAAACAGCTAATACACGCTTCGCAGATACCGTCGTTCTCAGCAGATTTAATTTCAAGGCAGTTTTTTATTAACCAATTAAAATCGTGTACGCTACTGAACATTGGTTCCATACGCCCGCACTAAACAAACAGCTAATACACGCTTCGCAGATACCGTCGTTCTCAGCAGATTTAATTTCAAGGCAGTTTTTTATTAACCAATTAAAATCGTGTACGCTACTGAACATTGGTTCCATACGCCTGCACTAAACAAACAGCTAATACACGCTTCGCAGATACCGTCGTTCTCAGCAGATTTAATTTCAAGGCAGTTTTTTATTAACCAATTAAAATCGTGTACGCTACTGAACATTGGTTCCATACGCCCGCACTAAACAAACAGCTAATACACGCTTCGCAGATACCGTCGTTCTCAGCAGATTTAATTTCAAGGCAGTTTTTTATTAACCAATTAAAATCGTGTACGCTACTGAACATTGGTTCCATACGCCTGCACTAAACAAACAGCTAATACACGCTTCGCAGATACCGTCGTTCTCAGCAGATTTAATTTCAAGGCAGTTTTTTATTAACCAATTAAAATCGTGTACGCTACTGAACATTGGTTCCATACGCCCGCACTAAACAAACAGCTAATACACGCTTCGCAGATACCGTCGTTCTCAGCAGATTTAATTTCAAGGCAGTTTTTTATTAACCAATTAAAATCGTGTACGCTACTGAACATTGGTTCCATACGCCTGCACTAAACAAACAGCTAATACACGCTTCGCAGATACCGTCGTTCTCAGCAGATTTAATTTCAAGGCAGTTTTTTATTAACCAATTAAAATCGTGTACGCTACTGAACATTGGTTCCATACGCCGCACTAAACAAACAGCTAATACACGCTTCGCAGATACCGTCGTTCTCAGCAGATTTAATTTCAAGGCAGTTTTTTATTAACCAATTAAAATCGTGTACGCTACTGAACATTGGTTCCATACGCCCGCACTAAACAAACAGCTAATACACGTTTCGCAGATACCGTCGTTCTCAGCAGATTTAATTTCAAGGCAGTTTTTTATTAACCAATTAAAATCGTGTACGCTACTGAACATTGGTTCCATACGCCCGCACTAAACAAACAGCTAATACACGCTTCGCAGATACCGTCGTTCTCAGCAGATTTAATTTCAAGGCAGTTTTTTATTAACCAATTAAAATCGTGTACGCTACTGAACATTGGTTCCATACGCCTGCACTAAACAAACAGCTAATACACGCTTCGCAGATACCGTCGTTCTCAGCAGATTTAATTTCAAGGCAGTTTTTTATTAACCAATTAAAATCGTGTACGCTACTGAACATTGGTTCCATACGCCTGCACTAAACAAACAGCTAATACACGCTTCGCAGATACCGTCGTTCTCAGCAGATTTAATTTCAAGGCAGTTTTTTATTAACCAATTAAAATCGTGTACGCTACTGAACATTGGTTCCATACGCCCGCACTAAACAAACAGCTAATACACGCTTCGCAGATACCGTCGTTCTCAGCAGATTTAATTTCAAGGCAGTTTTTTATTAACCAATTAAAATCGTGTACGCTACTGAACATTGGTTCCATACGCCTGCACTAAACAAACAGCTAATACACGCTTCGCAGATACCGTCGTTCTCAGCAGATTTAATTTCAAGGCAGTTTTTTATTAACCAATTAAAATCGTGTACGCTACTGAACATTGGTTCCATACGCCCGCACTAAACAAACAGCTAATACACGCTTCGCAGATACCGTCGTTCTCAGCAGATTTAATTTCAAGGCAGTTTTTTATTAACCAATTAAAATCGTGTACGCTACTGAACATTGGTTCTATACGCCTGCACTAAACAAACAGCTAATACACGCTTCACAGATACCGTTGTTCTCAGCAGATTTAATTTCAAGGCAGTTTTTTATTAACAAATTAAAATCGTGTACGCTACTGAACATTGGTTCCATACGCCTGCACTAAACAAACAGCTAATACACGCTTCACAGATAACATCGTTCTCAGCAGATTTAATTTCAAGGCAGTTTTTTACTAACCAATTAAAATCGTGTACGCTACTGAACATTGGTTCTATACGCCTGCACTAAACAAACAGCTAATACACGCTTCACAGATACCGTTGTTCTGAGCAGATTTAATTTCAAGGCAGTTTTTTATTAACCAATTAAAATCGTGTACGCTACTGAACATTGGTTCTATACGCCTGCACTAAACAAACAGCTAATACACGCTTCACAGATAACATCGTTCTCAGCAGATTTAATTTCAAGGCAGTTTTTTACTAACCAATTAAAATCGTGTACGCTACTGAACATTGGTTCTATACGCCTGCACTAAACAAACAGCTAATACACGCTTCACAGATAACATCGTTCTCAGCAGATTTAATTTCAAGGCAGTTTTTTATTAACCAATTAAAATCGTGTACGCTACTGAACATTGGTTCTATACGCCTGCACTAAACAAACAGCTAATACACGCTTCACAGATAACATCGTTCTCAGCAGATTTAATTTCAAGGCAGTTTTTTACTAACCAATTAAAATCGTGTACGCTACTGAACATTGGTTCTATACGCCTGCACTAAACAAACAGCTAATACACGCTTCACAGATACCGTTGTTCTCAGCAGATTTAATTTCAAGGCAGTTTTTTATTAACCAATTAAAATCGTGTACGCTACTGAACATTGGTTCTATACGCCTGCACTAAACAAACAGCTAATACACGCTTCACAGATAACATCGTTCTCAGCAGATTTAATTTCAAGGCAGTTTTTTACTAACCAATTAAAATCGTGTACGCTACTGAACATTGGTTCTATACGCCTGCACTAAACAAACAGCTAATACACGCTTCACAGATACCGTTGTTCTCAGCAGATTTAATTTCAAGGCAGTTTTTTATTAACAAATTAAAATCGTGTACGCTACTGAACATTGGTTCCATACGCCTGCACTAAACAAACAGCTAATACACGCTTCACAGATAACATCGTTCTCAGCAGATTTAATTTCAAGGCAGTTTTTTACTAACCAATTAAAATCGTGTATGCTACTGAACATTGGTTCCATACGCCTGCACTAAACAAACAGCTAATACACGCTTCACAGATACCGTTGTTCTCAGCAGATTTAATTTCAAGGCAGTTTTTTATTAACCAATTAAAATCGTGTACGCTACTGAACATTGGTTCTATACGCCTGCACTAAACAAACAGCTAATACACGCTTCACAGATAACATCGTTCTCAGCAGATTTAATTTCAAGGCAGTTTTTTATTAACCAATTAAAATCGTGTACGCTACTGAACATTGGTTCTATACGCCTGCACTAAACAAACAGCTAATACACGCTTCACAGATAACATCGTTCTCAGCAGATTTAATTTCAAGGCAGTTTTTTACTAACCAATTAAAATCGTGTACGCTACTGAACATTGGTTCTATACGCCTGCACTAAACAAACAGCTAATACACGCTTCACAGATACCGTTGTTCTCAGCAGATTTAATTTCAAGGCAGTTTTTTATTAACCAATTAAAATCGTGTACGCTACTGAACATTGGTTCTATACGCCTGCACTAAACAAACAGCTAATACACGCTTCACAGATAACATCGTTCTCAGCAGATTTAATTTCAAGGCAGTTTTTTACTAACCAATTAAAATCGTGTACGCTACTGAACATTGGTTCTATACGCCTGCACTAAACAAACAGCTAATACACGCTTCACAGATACCGTTGTTCTCAGCAGATTTAATTTCAAGGCAGTTTTTTATTAACAAATTAAAATCGTGTACGCTACTGAACATTGGTTCCATACGCCTGCACTAAACAAACAGCTAATACACGCTTCACAGATAACATCGTTCTCAGCAGATTTAATTTCAAGGCAGTTTTTTACTAACCAATTAAAATCGTGTACGCTACTGAACATTGGTTCTATACGCCTGCACTAAACAAACAGCTAATACACGCTTCACAGATAACATCGTTCTCAGCAGATTTAATTTCAAGGCAGTTTTTTATTAACCAATTAAAATCGTGTACGCTACTGAACATTGGTTCTATACGCCTGCACTAAACAAACAGCTAATACACGCTTCACAGATAACATCGTTCTCAGCAGATTTAATTTCAAGGCAGTTTTTTACTAACCAATTAAAATCGTGTACGCTACTGAACATTTGGTTCCATACGCCTGCACTAAACAAACAGCTAATACACGCTTCGCAGATACCGTCGTTCTCAGCAGATTTAATTTCAAGGCAGTTTTTTATTAACCAATTAAAATCGTGTATGCTACTGAACATTGGTTCCATACGCCTGCACTAAGCAAACAGCATCCCCCCCCCCCCTCATTTTTCTTCTATCGTCAAACCTGCTAATGCAAATTAAATATCAAGAGAAACCATACGCGCCTCTGACTGCCCTTTTTCGCTGTCTGAAAGATGAACTGCTGTTGATCTCTTGAGGATTTTTTAATCGAAACAAATCGCGTTGGTGCAGTTCCGGTTAGGACTTAAGAGAAATGAAATGTTCTGTTCATTCTTCCACCATCAAAACTATCCATCTGATGCATACGCACACAAATGTGCCTCTGAAATCTTCCATCACTTTGCGCCAGCTTCGCGGCGCAGTTATATAGTACCCTCCAGTTACGCTACACTATTACACTCCTTTGTTGCCCTCCATTGTTGGTCTCGTTTCGCCCTGAAACTGAGTGGGCGCACCCACATTCACTGCGGGCTCCTGGCGTTGACTGCCTCATTTCTCGAGCGTTTTAACGCCATAGCATTAAGGTTCCCGTTCTGCGGAATAACCGATGTCGTTGGCAGCGACGCGAAAAAGCAGGTGGCCCCCCTGCCACCTAGGTCACGTGACCTTGCGACGTCATCACAAGCTGTCCACCGTGACAGGTGGCAATCTGTCCACAGAGCTGTGAGCAAACTTCCCACTGTGGCAGGTGCCAGTTAAATTAATGATTGGTCTCGGTAGGTTGCCCAAGAGGAGCAACAACCTGGGTCGCAAAAGCTCCAGCGGCGGTCGAGCTTGAAACAGCCACCTGCCGGGTCAGTGGCGGATCGCTTAACCGCTGCACCACTGCACCAGGAGCTGTACGAGGACCCACAGCGATCTATGTCTGCACAGTATAGAGAATTACCAATCGCGCGTATATGGGCATTAGCTACATTAGAATCAGCAGCAACAGAAAATGCAAACGCATTCAAACGATTTTTGTTCTTCATATGCTACTTTTTTTCTTTTTTTCATTATTATCACTTCATTTCGCGCGGTATCCCCCCCCCCCCTCCTTCCCAGTCTCAGTAAAGCTGTCCTTGCCCAGCGAGACGCACCATTCAGAACCGTTTTATTAGTCATGAACTTCCGTAACGAAACGATTGCCTGATCATTACAGCAAACCAAGAACACGCCGGTGAAACAGAGACCCACTCATGTCGAGGCAAGTTTTTCGAATCTCGCCATTGGTTCCGGGAGCGTTTAATGCCGCGAAAGCAACGCTGACGACGATTTGCACTCTGTGCCTCAATAATGCGTGGCATTGTTTGTCTCCACGATCATTTTCTGTGCTGTTCCTTCGAAAATTGCTACCGGCGCGAAAAAGGTTACGCAACAATCTTCTGAGCCTCCTTCTCCAGTGTCGCTCAGTGTCTTATTTCTCTTCTTTCCCACACTATTCTTGATGACGTTACTTTACACGTTCGACTCCGCGAGTAAAAACCAAGTGATGAAGCACTTTCAGCTGGTAATTTAGCCGAAACAGCATGCCGTGAACGAGAGCGAAAGCAGTTGGGACAAATGGCGCTCTGCCACGTGCGTAGCACCGTAACTCGTGCACAGCATGCCATATTTAGTCCTTTGTATCGATCCTAGCCTGTGTCGCCGCGTATCCTTTGACCTGCCTAATGCGCCTGAAAAACTCTGAATCACCAAGGGAGGAGGGCCTGCGCTCACAGCCAGTCGATATAACATCGCAGCTCCGGTGTACGCCCAGCCGGAATCCCCGTGGGCCTCAAAATAGCTTCAGCACCCGCATAGCGCTTCCTCCGCGCTCATTGCGCGCGAAGAGGCTGCAGCGAGCGCGCAACAAGAAAGAATAATAGCGCAAGTGTCAGCAGCACTCCGATGCGCGCAAGCCTGTTGGCGCGTGAGCGGGCGTGAACACCCTCTGGAATTCGCTCCAATCAAACAGAGAGCGGCGAGCGTTGGCGGAGCGTCGAACGCGGTTTTTCAAAGCACGCCCCTGAAGCAACGGCGGAAGCAGAGGCTGTAACAGCTTGTATTATGCAGCGCAGCGATGCAAGGCTCATCCGGAGTCCCAAGCACGGCCGGAGCTCCACCCAGCGGAAACGGTACAGTCGCTGACTCTGAAGGGCCGGAAAACGAGGAGTGCGCGCTGGAGTCTCGCGCGCACCGTAATAGGTGTACACTGCAGCCCAACTTCGGCTTCAGCTTTTTGCGCCGGTAGGCCTCGCGCCGTGGTCCTAGACCGAGCCAAGAAGCACGCAACGCGGCGGCTGCGGCGGCGCTTCCCCCGACTCGGGCTCCTCTGCGGCGAGCGGCGGCCAAGCGGGCCATTTGTATGCGGGGCAGCGGGCGCGATGAAGCGTTTGCCTCTCCTAATCGAATCCCTGCAGCCGCCGCTCAGGACGCTGCTGGCCATTTTCCTCGGCGCTGCTTCCGTGTCGCGCGGAGCTTTGCGTCTCGCTGCGAGGCGGGCTCCTCACTGTCACGCATTCAGTTCCACCCGTTTAGCTTTCCGCCCATGCGAGCGAGGGGCGGCCCGCGGGGCCGATTATGGACCACGCGTGCGCGCCCATATCTCCGCCGCCCCGGGGTCTTGTCCGATCGGTCCGCTCCATCTTGGCAGGGCCCTGACGTCGTAAATGACCATGCAGGGCGGGCCGATGAAAGCGCGTGGGCTTCTAGGGGCAACGCACAGAGCCTGGCTGCTGTCGCTGGCGCTACCATTCTCCGGGTGGCAAATTACCGAAAGCCAGTCCCTCGTAATCAGTAAGGATCTGCTTTTGGGAGGTGCTGGAAGATCTCCCATACGCCTTTGTTAGTGTCGCACAGAAGGCACATACGCTGATGATTTCTGTAAAATACGCCAATGACTGTGTCTTGTGGTATTGTTGAAGAAGCACCAGTGAAGAGAAACCCGGCACGAAATATATCGTAAAGGCTGACCCATGTCTGTTCTCTGGCCAGCTGAGAAAAGATGTCGTTTACCACCAACCGATAGTAACTATGAAAAGGTTCGTGGTTTTAGCCTCACTGGCCAGATTCGGAAATGCGTTGATACGTACTTGTGCCCAAGATTGCTTTGTGACTGACCAGCGACCCTCACTTAACGAGCATCAACAGCCAATCATTCGACATCCAGAACGGCGAAGACCCATCACCAGATGTTGCGCAGGATCAGAACAGGATTGGCCGGCGCCTTACCTATTGTATAGTTAGCTGTTGTGTTCGTTCAGGGCATACGCGCAGGCCAATCGTTAACCGATCTTATTTACTAAGAGTGCAAACATCTTCGACCGTTTCAACGTGCATTCGTACCATAATTTCGCACATGGTCCCATACGGAGTCTATGCCGCCACTTTTACCAGGTTAGGCTATGGGCGCTGTTCTGTAAATGTCAATAACCCAGCATGCAACACCCGCTTCCGTGATGTATTAGATGCGTGTTGAAGCAGCGCTTTAGGGCGAAATTTTCTCACGTGATTTGTACGTTGTCGGTGCAAGAGGATGCAAGCTGCTACGTTGCAAACAGCTTCCTGAAAAGGTGACTGTCATTTACTTTTCTTGACGCGAATCTAATTTTTCCCAGCGACAGTTGTGTGAAGGGCTTTGTCTGCGGTAATTGCCTATGCCGGCGGCGTCGGCTTCGCCGTTATACTGTGCCGTCGCTGAAAACTCTGCGTTCACACGTAGCCAATAAGAATGCTGCCAGGACAGTCCTGGACCATGCGTCATGTGGGTTTGGTCTGGACACTCTTGAGAGCGATACGGAACAGTTATCGCCGCCCCCTCATCGCCCTGGGGGACGCCGAAAAGCCTGGGAGCTTTTGTTCTTCTTGAAATTTGAATTCTTCGAGCCAGGCGCCGAGTCAAAGTTGTTGGTATCTACAAAAACGCAAACAACAGAATATGGAGACACCGTCGATCGCTTCGCACGACGATTCTGCAGCATCCTGTTCTTGCAATAAAAATGCTTCCACACCTTCAAGTTATTTCCTTATTTACGCGAAATGCCTCCCAAACGATTCGCAGCCTTTTCACTCGCTGTTTTAAGAGGGAGTGAATAATTCTTTTTTCTTATTCTCAGAGATGGACTCCTCCCACCTTCGTATTGTTTTCTTGTCCTTTGCTTTTTATTCGTTTGAATGCCTGATCCTGGCGCTTTCTCTTCGATCGAGTTTCTAGGTGGTCGTGGTGCAAAAAAAAAAAAAGGAAACTGTCGTGGAGCCTCGGACAAAGTGCGCCCCTCTGCTGCAATGACACTTGTTCCGGCTTGCTTTCCCGCCTTCAGAGCTGCCCCAACTGTCTGGCATTCCCTGCGACGGCATGGGCGCCCGTCCCCCCCCCTTTCTCTCTCTCTCTCTCTTCTCGCTGCTTCTCGCTCTCTGTCGCGTGTCGTGTAAGTGCATCGATTTGCACCTGAGGAAAATTACGGTGATATCGATTTCCGGAACTCGTCTTGTTCTAATTGCGAGCAAAAAAAAAAAAGAAATAAAGAAGAGGAAGTGCAGAGAGAGAGAGGCAAATAAAGCAAGAATCGTCGAGCATATTGATCGGCCATTACGCCGCAATGTTGCTCTAGCCTCGCTTTCTGACCTGATGCATTGATTTTCACCGTGCTCTGACTGGCTCCCGTCTTCTTGGAAAAGCTCCGGGAATCAACAGCGCAGTGCTCAAACATTGGCTTCAGGGAAGCAGTTTGTTCGGCTCGCACTCTTAAACAGTGTCTGGAGTTATTTTTTATTTTGCTCTTGTTATTTGCCCAGCTGCGTGCTCTGTGCGCGTGAGGGCAGGTACTTTGGAGTGTGAGCCTTTGCTGGCGCTCGCCTGCCTGGCACTCTAGAGGGCAAGAAAAAAAAAGCGCTTTCTATAATCACGTCATTCACTAATCGCATGAGGAAGTCCTTAAGCGTTGCACGCACACGCAGAGCAGTCACTCACTCGAGCCTGTTACAATATCTGGCACAGAACAGTCCCGATGCCGTCACTGGGACCCAAGGATTCTGAAAAGCGCGCTTTCGGCATTGAACCTAGGAGCAATATTACGAAAAACTGGCGTGTGATCTGCTAGCACTTGGGAGGCGGCTACAGCCCACATGTTACAAACCTTAACAGGGGTGCGGCCATGGTCGCGTATTTGGTGTGAGGAGGGAGGGTAGGGGCTTAATAGCCAGCAGGGTTATACCACTGCCATTGATCGATTTATGGATTTCACGCTTGTGGGAACAAAAAAAAAGTAACTGGAGGGATAAATTGTCCGTGCCAACAAAATGACGTCACAGTGCCATTCTTCGTTTCATGAAAGAAAGCACTTGCATCTAGATATTGTACTCGGTAAGGATGTAAAAAAAATGAATACGTATATAGTATACCACCCACATTGCAAACTGCCCACCGTGGCTGTTGGCAGTTCTGTTAATGATTGATCACGAGAGGTGGTTCGGGGATAGGCCTCACAAGCCAGGGTCTCACAAGCCCCACCGGTGGCAGCACCTGCCATCGCAGGACAGGGGCGCATTGCTTAGTCGCTGCACAACTGCGCCAGGAGTGGTATGAGGGCTCCCAGGTACATATCAATGTTACGTTGAGAATGATCAATTCCGCATTAATCAGCATTAACCCAATATTGTTATCCGAACAACTTTCATCCGCGAAAAGTGAAACGCAACACCGGAACAGAAGTGAAAAACCAATTGACCTAACTCACATTTACAACGTTACAGATCAGCGTGAGTTTTGTCCCTTCCTTGTTTGGCTTCGAGCCGTTGCGCTGGTTTACAAGAACTAATTCGCATTTGACCTAAGTACGAGTACGCAAATCAACCCTCATTTTTTTGTTCACCTTTTCCAGCTCCTGTTCATGGCTATAAAACTTATCGTAATACAGGGAGAGATTCTCGTCTGAACAGGGGCTGCCAGGCTAGCTTCGAATATTTGAGAAAAAGCTGAAGACGAGTCTATAGCTGATTCGGCGTGTAGGGGCCTCGGAAACTAGGGAGGCAAGCATGCGTTAGGGCTCGCCGTTGCGTAAAATCGGCGAATGTCCGCTCGCGTTCCTGGCTAATCGATGGACGGCCGTAGTCCGACGGCGGGTCCACTTCGGCCCCCTTTGGACTGCAGAGTGAAGCGGCGTGCGCGCCATTTCTAGGCTCATGTCGTGCGAGGCAGCGAGCCAGCGGCCGCAGATCGCGCCCGGATCTGCGCCCGCGGCCGCCGGGGGCGCAGAGTGACGGATGGACCAGCTTGAAGCGGAGACGTCGTAGCGGGGGTGATTTACGGGGCTCGGCTTGACACCGTTATCAGGGCGAGAGGCGCTCACGAGGCTGCAAGGCTCGGCGCTGCTTTGTGCGCATCCTGCAGACTCCCGTTTCGGGGCCCAGAGACGGCGCGGTGGGGCGCTGCCAGAGACGCGCGCGGTGCCTTTGATCAGAGCGAGGATGCAAAGCAGCTCAGGGAGCGGCAGCGCAGGCATGGGGCAACCCTTCGCTCGCTCGTTCGCGAGTAGTGGGGTTGCTCCGCAATCAGCTTCGCACCCGAAGGAGGCAGTCCCCTTCTGCGAGGCCATCCGACCGTGTGCACGCATAAACAGGGTTCTTCCCCGTTTTTTTTTTTTGCTTTTTTGCGATTTGTTTGCTTTTTACAATATTATTTCACCCTGTCCTCCGCGGGACAAGCGTTAGCTTTGCAAATTATTGCACGTAATCTCGCAGCCTGACAGGAAGTAGAATGAACGGGGCTCGAACAATCATTTTTCGTCACTGGTTCGATGCAAACGCGGCAAGCGGGCAAACTTACGTGCCCGCTCAAGGGTAAACTACTTCTTGCTCCGCACTTCCTTTTGTTCGTTTTGTGTTTGCCATCAACTCTAATTTGAAAAAAGGAACAAGGAGACGAAAATATTCCCTTTTGGCAAGAATTGATTAGCAGGACTGATGTCCAAACATTTCTTTTGCTGTAGCGCTTTTCAAAAAGCTTCGCTGTATTCAATCCCTATTATAGATCTCCAAATACACCGGACTGCGTTCTGTGTCTCCCTGCTCCGGCGACTGTCACCCGCTACGTACATAGCCTCGGGCTCTCTCGCGTCACGCTACATTTGCTTTCTGTACGTACAAAATACATTCGGACATCTCCCGAGTGAGCAGGAAAGTGGGACGCGCGAACTTCACCGAAGCGGAGCCAGACGCGATGATTCGAAGGCATGTTCTCTGTGCGCTTTGCCGGCCGAGACTTCGTCCCGTTGACCAAGCTTCGCTTCGTCACGTGGCCTGACTATGAAGCGCTCCGAGACATGGGGTGAATGAGCCGCGGCGAGCACGATTCCTACGCACTACTGCTATGCAGCGAACAGGCAGTTGGGAGCGTGCTCGGCGCTACCGCGGAGGCAGCTTCACCCGCGGCACCTCCGGGCCGGGGCTGCGGCGCCGTGGACGGCCACTCCGCGCAAAGTGCAGCCCGCGGTCTGCTTCGGCGCGCGTTCGAAGCGACGGAGAAAAGAGGAAGGGGGGATGAAAGCAACAAACAGTCGCGGCTGCCGCCGCCGCTGCCGCCGCGGAACGCATTCCCACCACGTCGCTTTTCTGCTTGCCGGCCGAGTGCGCGCACGCCGGGCGCCGCCGAATCGTGGTTTTGTGGCTTTCCATTAGGCAAGTCTCCCGTCCTTTTCCCCCGCCGTTCTTCCGCTCTTTTCTTCTTATTTTTCCTTGCGCCGTTGCGTAGCGAAAGGTGGAGGTTTGTTTCTCCCGCGGCTTCTCCCGGAGCTGTCGAACGGCTCCGGTGAAAAATGTCGTCCCAGACGGGGTACAGCTATAGCAACGCGCCCATAGACTCCGCTACTCGAAATCTGGGCGCGAAAGAAGAAAGAAAGTGCACAGAATAATGGGCGATGCGATGCGGGCGCGTGGCCTGCCGCGGCGAATTTCGCCGCTTCCTGCGGAGAAGCCGCGACTGCGGACCTCTCGCGCTGTGCTCTCTCGTGAATTCCTCGCCTCGCGACGCAAGAGCTGCGTGTGGGCGTTAGAGTCGCGGGCCGGGGTTTCTCCTTCTCTTTTTTCTCGGCCGCGAGGCGCGAACGTAAAACAATTCAGAAGTGCGCGGCGCGCACCGCGCGCCTAAGTTTGGCGAAAAAGGAAGAATAATTTATCGGCGTTCAACGCGCCTCTTCTTTCTCACCGCGAAAATTGAGAAAAACGCGGAGCCGAAAAACGCTGGCAGGCGCTGCCTCGAGGTGCTTTTATATCGCCGTAGTGTGTACAAAAGGAAGGAGGTAGTGCGGTGAGCAGGCATCAGACAAGAGGCCGTTGGGGAACAGTGTTTTGAATGCGCTCAAAACGCGGGGCATTACTACTCTGAAGCTTTTTATATCTGAGATTGGGTGTCGTTGCAAAGCACTGAAACGTGCGTACGAAGCAAAACAAAGGTAGAGACTCCAGTGGAAGCTTCCTCGTCTATTTGCTCATGCGCCCTACTTGTCAGGCTCTCGTGAAAGTGCGACGCCCGCCATTCAGAAACAAAACTGCGCGCGTGTTTCCCTTCATTTCAGATGCTTTTAGGCGTGAATTCTTAAACACTGTTCGGGCCCCGCTCCAAAGCAGCTGCCGCAGCGTTAACGGCAGCCGCCAAGTTCAGAACAGACGCGCACGTTCTCACGATTAATAAGCTACGTTCACTGCGATAACCACATAAGTCCCTAATTCGCATGCATGGATTGTACAGCTGCATCGTAGCTACAGTAGCGCTGCACATGCACAAAGGTGCTCGTCACCGGACTCACTTTTGCAGGAATTCGTACAGGCCTCGCCATCCGAGGCTGAGGAGTGTAAGAATGGTATGGGGCGCACGTGCTCTTGGTAAGCCTTGACAAATGTTATGTACAAATGGACTCAGTCGTCCAAGCGGCGTGTGTATATCCTTGAGATTTAAGCGAGTGCAATTACTCTGTAGATGATATATTTCTGCCATGTGGAAGCACGCCACCATGTATACATGGAGCGCCATTCAAGCCCGCCCAGTACTAGGCACCTAATACGGCTTCTGGTGGAACGCAGCACGGATGCCGCAGTAATTATGCAAACAATGGCTGGACTTTCTCGTGAGACTGCTGGGATCCGTCGTTTTGAGTGAGAGTGGAGCTTTATTCAAAAATGAACAGAGACGAAGGAAAAGATGTGTTCCGGTCGTGGAAACTACTATCTAGTATCTTAAGGACCTGTTCTGGTGCACGCGGAAATAAAAGGAACACATGAAAAGATAGACGTAATAAAGACAGGATGGATAGCGAGAAAGGATTGGGGAGAGACACTATGCACAGCTGCATGCAAATACCTCAATCAGATTCACATAAACAAAAATAAAGGCAAAATGATAAACCACTCGCATATACACGTTCCCTGTCGCTGTTCCGCACCGCGCTCGAACGCTCACTGTGAAACTATACATGCATGTATGCGCACTGTAGAGAGGGCAAAGCGCTTGTCTAGAACACGTTCTGGGCGTGTTTCGGGCTGAACACGCGATATCTAGAGATAACATCTGGTCAAGAATGATCTAGATGTAAGCATGAACAATTAAACTCATACGATTGCATCGTCAGTTTCTGCCTGCCTGGTCGCCGCGGCTTTGGGAGCTGTGGACCAGGCATTTCGATTGTTCTAGAGATGTCTTTTGCTCCTGAAAAACAGCGCGAACTTGAACACGGACAGAAGGAAGACAACAGACGGGCGCTGACTTACAACTGAAATTTTATTGCTGGGAGCAGGGAAATAAATAGGTGCCACCAAACAACAAAAAGAAGCACAACACTCACAATTCATTCACATCACCGAGGTAGCCATCGCTATGTCACTTGCGTGTGGTTAAAAAGTCAAGTTCTTTGCGTGAAATTGTCAATGAGGGGCTGCTGGCACGTGTATCTGCTGATCTGGCGATTTTTTCGGCTTCGATGATTTCACCGGTTAGCTGATTCGTGTGCTTACTTGTCGCCTTGGTCTTCTGGAAGTTGGGACGGCAATTCTTCTTTTCGCAATCTCTACAATGAATGGCCAGATGCCCTTTCACGGTGTTAGACACGTTGTTGTTGTGTTCTCTGAGGCGTTCGTTAAGGCATCTGCCTGTCTGGGCAATATATTGTTTGCCGCATGTTAGCGGAATGGCATACACAACACCTTCTTGGCAAGCTACGAAACGGTTCTCGTGATTAATCGTACATTCTTTCTCGACATAGGGTGAATTAACTTTTTTACAAATCTTAACTAGCTTATCGGGAGCCGAGAGGACGACTCTAACATTTCCACGCTTGCCAATCTTTTTCAGCCTGTGTGCGAAACGGTGAATGTAGGGAACCACGGTAGTCTTTTCTTTTTCCTTGTTAACGGGATTAGCCGGTTTTTCTTTTTCTAACAACCTTCGAAGGATGGATTCCGATATAGCGACGAGCAGTTGTTTGGTATACATTCTTGTCATTTGGTATAAGTGCTTGTCAATACATTCCTCGATACTTGAAAGGAGTTCGTCATGCGGCAGTGAGTAATAGAGGTCTTTTACATCAAAAGAGCAGGCTAAGAGTCCTTTGTTTTTATGCTTTTCCAAAAATTGGATTACGTCCTGCGAATTTTTCACCTGATACGGGTCGTCTAAGGACAGAGAGTTTAAAATCTTAAGAAATACTGCAACAGACTTTTGCCATGTACCGATCTCAGAAACTATTACACGAAATGGGACATCAGGCTTGTGGGTTTTCGCACTGAAGAATAGCTGTAAACTGAGTCCTTTCGTTTTTTCTGTTGATTTTGTTACTGCTTCCAGGTTAAGGCGTTTACAAACTTTCTTGGCATTCGATTTGGCCTTGGCCAAAGAAATCTTCCGAGCACTGAAGGAGGAAAGAATAGCTTTCTGACCTTTGGATAGGTGTAAAGTTGAGACGGAAGCACAAGGAAACCCCCTTCCTTGTCCACGGGAAGTAAACACAGTGAATGTTCCTTCAAGTATGACACAGTTCTTCTGACTGGAATCGCGTTCACCGGGGCATTGCACAGCAGCAATGCGTCCACTCCTTCGGACACGCACCTATCGAATTCGGCTACGGGTGCCAACCTAGGGACTTGCCTCACCATGCTCAGAAGTTCATGTGGCGATCTCTTGGGTTCCGTGGCGTACTTCGGCCCTTGGGAAAGAACACGGCGCACATCCTTGGGGAGTGGTACGTTGCCGGCGGTGTGGATGATGTTGTCCATCTTTGGCTTCTCGCGCTGTGAAGCACGAAGCTGAAGGAGGGCCTGTTGCCAGAGAAAGTCGGCAGTAGAATTCGCCAGGTCGGTGAATTCTTTCAACTTCTTCTTCCTATGTGGTAGGGCCCAGGAGTTGTGCACTTTGAGGAAAAGGCAATGCCTGTAGAACCGAGCTTGTCTATTCCATTCCGATTTCATGATTTTGTAAATTCTTGAGCCATGACCTTGTGAGGGCTGGAAACCTCCTAACAACTGTGAGACTAGTGTTGGAAAGCGCTTTTCTCTAACGAGAAAGGCCAGGGTGCGGGCATGGCACACGGCGATGGCGATGTAGGTGACAAGAATACACGGATGGACGGACAAACAATTCAAAGGGCCCGATGTGATAAGTAAGCACACGAATCAGCTAACCCGTGAAATCATCGAAGCCGAAAAAATCGCCAGATCAGCAGATACATGTGTCAGCAGCCCCTCATTGACAATTTCACGCAAAGAACTTGACTCTTTAACCATACGCAAGTGACATAGCGATGGCTACCTCGGTGATGTGAATGAATTGTGAGTGTTGTGCTTCTTTTTGTTGTTTGGTGGCACCTATTTATTTCTTTGCTCCCAGCAATAAAATTTCAGTTGTAAGTAAGCGCCCGTCTGTTGTCTTCCTTCTGTCCGTGTTCAAGTTCGCGCTGTTTTTCAGGAATATGTCGTACCAACTCGCCCAAGCATCTGTTTTAATGTCTTTTGCCCTCTGTACATACGATGCTGCTGGCGTTTTGCGCCACATTTTACCAGGGGCAGGCGGCTCACTGTTGACTACCAGGTAACTGTATCAGGCGGAGCTTCCTGCCACTGTGCGGCTACCTGTCGAAAAGCAGGCGAAACATCACGCCCTTCTGCTCCTGGGCAGGTAGACGCGCACTGACAGGACCCCTGCGTGAACTCATCTTACCTTACTTCTCCTGTGGTCGAAGAGCTATCAAGCGCAGCACTGAAAAGCCAAGGTGCAACTTTCCCAAGCCTTTCTTCTCTAATTGAAACGTGTCCCAGACCGGGCAACGCTTGTACCCGTCAGGAAAACCGGTAGACTGCGGCCCAGTTCCTTGCACGCGCAAGTGCAATGCACATCCTTTCCTCTGCCCCACTTTTGTTGCTGTCCCTTACGGTCTGCTCCCCCAGTGCAGAGTAGAAAATCGGATAATGGATCTAGCTGACGTCCCTGGCTTTCTCTTCCATGGATTCTCTCTCCGACCGCTTTTTACGAAGGTTTTTCGGAGAGCCCCACCACGAGGGCACATTGAGTTGGCGCGGGTGAAACGCAATAGAGTAACACGCGCACGTGGTTTACCCGGCAATTGTAGAGAGAGTAAAGATAAAATAGAACGCAATCATAGCAACGCGTTGTCACCGTGCCAGCCTAGGCTTTATTACGTGACTCCGCGGTGAGTCGTAAGCGCGTAGCCTGGGCATTCATCAGCCACAGGCGTATAGAATATGGAAACAAATCTGCTTCACGCCTGGCGCTCCACCCACGGCCTGAAAATGACGCTGACAGCGCTACTGGTGGCGTGCCGTAATGATCTCGTTTCCATTTGTCGCAGCAGTACGCTGTCGCCAACGCTTCCGTGCGTGACGTTATCCGTCCCATTACAAAGGGCATCTTTCTAGTTTGCATTCTGAGAGGTCTTCTGCCTGCTACCTTCTTTCCCTATAAAATGGAAAAGATGGCAGAAACTGCGCCCCATTACTAACGACAAGGGGGTCGCGTCCAAGCTGTTCACGCGCATCTTATGCACAGATGCGAAATGTGGGACGCTTGGCCTCCTGAGCTATGCCTTTATGAGTAAATATTTTTTTCGCCATTATCGCTTGACTACTCTGCGAACTCTGGAACAGTTCCGCGCCAAAAAACCTGTCCGCAGTTTTACATCCTGCATTTGCCAACCAGGGGATCGGCGTCGTCTTTAGTAGTGGCGCGGAAGTGAGATAATAAACGTCGGGGGCCGATTTCCAGTTTCCGGCGCGTTTTAAGAAAATAAAAAGTACTTCGAAAAGTATAAGCTTGAAAACCCGCTACTCCAATATACAAAACAAAGCAAGGACAGTGGCATTGGGCGGCTGCACTCTAAAAAAAAAGGGTAGTTGTAGTTACTAACTTTCAGGGTAGTAACTGCTTGTCACATATGTTACTACCTAGGTAGGAACTGTAGGTAGTAACTGCAAGATGGTAAATATTACCACCTCTGAGTGGTAGCAACGGGACCTACGATTAGTAACAGTTACTACCCTTGGGGTAGTGTCGTCAACTACCCTTAGTAGCATTTACTACCTCAGAACGTAGTAACAGCAACAACGTTTAATATCAGTTACTACATTCGGTAGTAGTTACAGGGACTACCTTCAGTAACATTTAATACCTCTGAACGTAGTAACAGTGACTATACTTGAATTTCATTTAATTACTACCTTCGAAGGCAGAGACATGAACTACCATTAACGATGTTTACCTCTAGATAGCAATAGAAGCAACCTCTAATCTGAATGCTGGGTAAGAGGCAGGCACTGCCTCATCGCTGCAGCATTTTGCTTTGCTAAAATATGACTCCAGAGTTAGATGCAAAGCTCTTACATGGCTTCGCCAAAACCAAAATCAATCCAAAAAATGACACTCGAACTAGCCCATTACTAACGTGTAGACGGGCGCCACACACGTGACCAGGAGCGCGAGGAGTCGGAGCGCACCAATGGCGCAGGTGCATGTGGCGGAAGTTTTTCCAGATTCTCGTATCGAAATTTTGACGTAAACGTTTATTGTACACCGTTGCTGGTGGTGTCATACGACATCTCACTACACTTGCGGTGCGGGCTGGGCAACATTATTTCTGTTTATTTTTCTTTGCCCACACTAATATATGCATATACCATACGCCTTTTAGTCAGGTTGGAGGCTAGCTCTCGACAGGAATTCGAACCGTCGACATATATACCTCCAATTGTATGCATTTCGCCGACTTTCGTTCCGGATGGTGTCATACGAGTAGCAGCCGCATTTACTACCTCTGCTTTCGGTAAGGTGCTAATGAGGTAGCACAGAGGTAGTAACAGTAAAAAAAGGTCGTAACAGCCGTACTTGCTACCTTTTTACTACCTGCTTTTTCATCGAGGTCGTAAGAAGGTAGTACAAAGGTAGCAACTGTTAAAAGAGGTAGTAACTGTTAAAAAAAGGTAGTAACTGCAGCCGTTACTACCTTTTGACTACTTTTTTTTTCTAAGAGTGTGGGACAAAGGTACAGAAGGAGGATTGAGGCTGTGGACGTCACCTATTGCTGCCGCTTTAATGCATACTCGAGGCAGAAGCAGCGTATACCACGAGGCTTTCATCTTTCAACTCTTCATGACCGCCTCGAGGTTTTCTTTTGCTGGCGCCACCAGCTAAAGTCGATCAAGTAAGGTGGATCAAGTAAAGTGGATCCGTTGCTTAATACTTTGTGCCAAGTTCATCACCATCGTTACCAGCGAACGCAAAGCATTGCGGCCACTGTAGCATTCTCGGTGCGGATACTCAGGCTATGAAATCCAGGCGACAATTCCTGTCTTGAGCATGCGTCCTATGGGCGCATCTTAAATGCACCATCTAGGATGAAGTGCAGTCGATTTATGCTTGAGGCGAAGGGGCATTTGGCATTAATCGAGAATGCAACCATGCAGTCATCGCATAAGCTTGTAAAGACGTGGTAAAAATATGCACATGCAAAAAGCTTCTATCTTGAATGATTTCCGAATAGTGCAGGCTTGTGCAAAGCATTCGCAACGATTTTGTGCTTATCACTTTTTACATATTCCTGGGTATCGTTTATCTAGATCAACCACAATGGTTTCCAGTTTTTTTTTTTAATTTCGCCGCCCAAGGATGAGATTTTCAATAAGATCACCATTAGGATCATCGCCTTATTCTTCCTGCTCTCCTTAACAGCGCAATAAAGGGAAAATAAAAATATTGTACAGCACTATTTTCATCGCAGTCGGATGAAACATAAATAAGCATGGACGCGGACTCCATCTCGAGTCCCTTATACGGTCTCAGCTGAGCCATATTTAAGTGCCTTCATATCGTACGTCTTCTCGCGTGAGAGCCGAACAGGGGCTGTGTGTGTCAAATTATGCGCAGGACATGGCGTGTTTTGCCGCTGAAACAAGCACACAGGCGCAAAAATGGGCAGCATAGGAAGGCAGAATTTAAGCAAGATTAATAGCAACGTTGTGCATCTTCCGTCGCCTGTCCCGACGCTGTCAAGCTGCCCATCTCGTATGCAAGCCCGCGGCAAACGCGGAGGGACACTCCCAGATACCGTGAGTGGCCGAAACGGGACACCAGCCCGCTACGCGTACGTCGCGCTCCGCACCCGCGGTTCCTGCACGCGAGCAGCGGCCGCGGCTTTCACCGACGCACAGACTCACACACACGTGGCCGGGGAGTCGAGTTCGCGACGTGCCGCAGACGTCATGCACGTCCCCGCTCTGGGCGTGGCCGCCGCTGCTGCGGCAGCCACGCGCCTGTGCGCGGCGACGTCCCGCCGCGTCGTCCGGCTCCATGGGTCGGTCGTGTCGCTCGCGGGCCGTCCTCCCTGCGGCCGCCTTCTCGACCGGCTTCTCTCGGTCATCGCCGCCTCGGTTAATTCGATAAGGGACAAAATACGTGATGGATGCCCTGCCACTAATTGGATAATGGTTGCAGAGCAATAGCGGCGGCCACTGTCGTGCGCTCTGGGTGGTAAGAAAAAGAAAGAGACGCGCCAGCGGGCGCGCATGAGTGCCTGCCAGCGCGTGTCCCGCGCGCGCGAGCGCCCTTATTCTTGGAGGAGAGGTCCCCTGCTCGGCGATGGCGACAGCTGTCCCTGCGGCGATATATACGCGCATACTTGGTGCCGCCAGAGAAGCGTAATCTATACCGCTGACAGGCGGGCAGCGGCAGCAGCGGCGGCGGCGGCGGCGATCACGAAGGGAGCGGGCCGGCCGGAGGAGAAAGGGGGAGCGGGGGGCGCTGTTTTTCTTGGGTCATCCCAAGCGCGGCGTTTGCTCTTGCTTAGCCCGAGCTTTTCGCTGCGCTCCCGCCCGCGCGGCCTTGTCCGGCCGGTTTACTCACTCGTCGTGACTGTGTCCACAATGCGGCGCAAACAGCCACTCTGGCCTCGCATTCTCTCTCCGCTGCTGCTTCGCGGGCGGGGTGTAAATGTAGCTTATATCTGGTGCTGGCGCGCCTGTCGCTGGACTCTTGATGTGTGATCATTGCGTCCAGAATCTGCAGTTTCCTCGCTCGGTGCGCCAAGCGAGGCTCGCACACTTGTAGCCGCGGTGGATTACTAGTTGGAGCAATTGCAGGCAACCGGAGAAATTGCCCACATATCTTTGCAGAGACAATGACTCTTTCCTTGTAGTCTTTCCTTTGCAGACGTTAGAAAAAACTAGATGCCCTTAGTTAAATATTTTTTTTAAACATGTGAGGGCGAGATATTACATTGGATGCATCCCACAAAATTGGACAATTTTTTTTTTCTTGGTGTAAAGAGCATGCTGATAGAATCTTTATTCTGACTTTAAAATACGGCTATAACTGCTTCGAGAGAAGAAAAAAACTGAACAGTTTGTTGGAATTGGCTATTTGTATGAAGTCGTTGTCCTTGCTTTCTAAATTGAAAATGCCAACAAATTACAGCGATGCATTGTGCACAAGACGGTATTAATAATTCGAATCTGACCATCCTCCGGCTACAAGTGTTTGCAGCGTAGAGAGGAAAGCGATGAATCTAGTTAAGCAGCTGTACTCGTTTGCTAGGGCCGCACAATACAGATCGAGTGCCGCTTGCTCAGGATACACAGCATCCTGCGCGCATTTTTTTTATCCACATGGACCTCTAAATTAACGTGCTTATGCTTGCACTTCTCGTGATGGGCTTACAAAGAAAGTGAACTGGGAAACATCTTTGCCATTCGTTTTAGTCTCGTGCCGAAGCAATGCTTTGAAGTGTCTGTGCATGACATGTTCACTGCAATGCAGAGAAAAGGTGGTTTATGGTTTATGGGGTTTAACGCCCCAAAGCGACTCAGGCTACGAGGAATGCCGTAGTGGAGGGCTGCGGATAATTCGATCAAGTGGGGTTATTTAACGTGCAATGACATCGCACAGCACACGGGCCTCTAGCATTTCTTCTCCATCGAAATGCGAGCGCCGCGACCGGGATTCATCGCGCGTCTTTCCGGCCAGCAGCCGAGCCCCATAACCGCTGAACCTCCGCGGAGGCCGAGAGAAAAGATAAAAAGATTATTACTTCATGAGTAGGGCGCGTTGCCATCTCTGTACGGGATAGGCGCCGTGCTCGCCCAACGTCTCCAATGTCATAACCGCATCATTGCTTATGCCAGCCACCCTCCTTCCATCGCCGAGAGAAATTACTCGACTACGGAGCGCGAGTTTCTCGCCCTTGTCTGTGCAGTCTCCAAATTTAGGCCCTACCTGCCCGGCCGTTCTTTCTCAGTTCCACAGACCACCACGCTCTTTGTTAGCTCTCTTCACTAGAAGACCCCACCGGCCGCCTTGGTCTTTGGGCGCTGTGCCTTCGAGAATTTGACCACCGTAGTGCACAAGTCAGGGCGGATCATCCTGTGCAGCCGCCTAATCTTGGTGAAACTGACACCGTGCCTTGCCTATTTGCTATCTCTTATTTCCTCAACATCGCCGACGAACAGCGCCAAGATATCTCCTTATACGATCCTTCACTGACGGCCTCAGCCACTGCAAACTCGGATCCGTCCCTGAAACTATATGTTCTTCAGAATGGAATTCTCTACCGCCGCATCCTACGACATCTACGCTATGCTAACAGCTGCACTCCTCTGTTCTTGAAGAACTGCATGATCTGCCTACAGCCGAACATGGGCGTGTGTCTCGCACGTGTGCCCCGATCCGGCGCCGCTTTCTTCTTTTGGCCTGGTTTATATCGCACCGTCAAGCGTTACCTCACCGCTTGTGACCTGTGCCAACGCAGGAAGAGGCCCTCCACGTTGCCTGCCGGTCTTCTGAAACCCATTGATGTCCCTCTGAAACCTTCTACCGCGTTGGCCTCGACCTTATCGGTCCTTTTCTTAGATCCATATCCGGCAAAAAAGCGGATCACCGTCGCAACTGACCATGCGACTCGGTACGCCATCACACGTGCTTTGCCGACAAGCTGTGCTACGGACGTCGCCCATTCTCTCTTACAAATCGTCTTTATTCAGCATGGCGCTCCTCTACAACTACTCACCGACCGCGGCCGCAATTTCCTGTTGAGAGTCGCTGGCGACATCCACTGTTCATGTTCCACACAGCACAACCTCGCAGCAGCGTATCACCCACAGACCAATGGGCTTACCGAGCGGTTCAGCCGAACTTCTACAGACATGTTATCTATGTATGTCTCCCCGTACTACCCAGACTGGTAGTCCCAATACAACTAGAGCACTGCACAGGCCGCATTCTGTGGCTCGAGCCCAGCCACGGCACGAAACTCCAAGCCAGGGCCAGGAACCGGCATGGGCCCACAATAATTTCACTCTACCGAGACAGGGCCCGGTCCCCCAAGCTCTACGTGAGGCCCGGCCCTGGCCCGCTCCCGCAGCAGCTCAAGAGGCAAATTGCAGTGTGCAAGCAGTCTCCTGCTGCACAAGAAATGGCCAGCAAAGGCGCTCACCGCAATAACATTTCAAAAAATTGGTTAGGTAAACACAAAAAGATGTCAAGATAAGGACGACCGCGTGCTCGGCTTTTTGAACAGTGATTTTGTCTGTGAATAGCCCCGAAGTTCCGAGAGCCAAATGAAACGGGCAGCACATACGCGCAACAAACTCTGTATTGTCTATTGGCTTTTAATCAGCCATTTTTTACGGCGCGTGATGTCTAAATATAAAAAAAAGTCCTCGAAGTCATAGCAATGAAATTTCTCATTTTGTTTAATGAGCAGGATTTCGTGGATTTAATTCACGGTCGTAGTGTCGGCGTTTCTATAGAATGAAATAGATAGAGCCTTCATTGTAAGAGAGGGATGACTCTGAGACGAAAAACAAACGCGCATGTTTCTTGTGTAGATTGTGTTCGAACACCCGAAGTGTGCTAAAACAATGTGCTCTTCTTCGATGGCGTTTCTTGTAGCGTAGAGATGCGTTTTTCGGAGGTAAAGAGAGCCAATCAAGTACCATCTTGGAATATATACCGTTATTCGTCGATCAGTCGAATGAAGATCCTTTTCTAGCGGTTCTTATGAGAATTAAAATGCCTAGTCGTGAGCGGTAACACAAAGCCGAGCAGATGCGGAGCGTCTTCAGATGGACCCGATATCGTGTGGCCGCCGATAGTTGAAAAGAGCAAGCCAGCGGTGCTCTGCATTTCATTAGGCGAATGCACCCATGCAACTGAGCCTTGCGTCAGGCGTTACAACGCTCCAGTATATAGTATCAGAGCGCCGATGTAGTGCAGCCCGCTACTGGATTTTGCATACGTTCCAACTTCTGTATCGTTCAACGCCGGGTTCAAGCCCGACCGCGGCGGCTGCGTTTTTATGGAGGAAAAACGCTAAGGCGCCCGTGTGCTGTGCGATGTCAGCGCACGTTAAAGATCCCCAGGTGGTCGAAATTATTCCGGAGCCCTCCACTACGGCACCCCTTCCTTTCTTCTTTCACTCCCTCCCTTAGCCCTTCCCTTACGGCGCGGTTCAGGTGTCCAACAATATATGAGACAGATACGGCGCCATTTCCTTTCCCCAAAAACCAATTATTATTATTATTATCGTTCAACGCCGCCAGGTGCGCTCGTACGAAGTTATTTGGACAATTAGCAATGTGAATGACGCTGATTAAACTCGGTCCGCAAATTGGCTTTTTCTCATTCCGCATCAAAAAAAAAAAACATCACTAGTGGTTTATAGTTCCTTCATTTCCGACACGTTCCGGGCAACGGTAAAAAATTGTATTGTTTTTAATTTTTCTCGCACGAAGAAAATGCAACTGTATCAGACGCCAAAAATAACTAAATAAGCGTTTATTAGTTTTTTTTTTTCTGCCAACAATAGCCCCGCTTCATCCGTGTCGCTTCTAGCACACCACACATGTACTTCGCCCTGCAATAATGAAGCCCTACATAGCCCCTCTATGTACGCACCCGAGCCACAGCTTCAAGTCCGGGCCCGGGCCCGGAGAAAGAGCACATTTTGCGGCCCAGCTGCGTGGGGTCGGGACGGCCCATGCACAGGCTTTCGGGCCAGCCCAAGCCGGTGCAGCGTGCTAACTGGGACATCGCCTTGCCTTACGTGACATTCGTATATAATTCTTCACGGCATGACACAACGGGCTGTTCCCCTTTCTAGCCTGCTTTTGGTAGGCACGCCACTTGGCTCTTGGACACTCTCACGCCGTCGTCTGCAGTCTCCACAACCGCTTAAGCCTGTGACGTCATCGCTCTAGCCACCCAGGCGCGCCAATAGCCCGCAGCGCAGTCGGCTCCAAGCCTCTCAAGCGTCCCAGAAGCACGGCCGCCCACTGCCGCCAACGCCGTGCAGTCCACTATACTTCCCTGCGATAGGTATGTACGAAAGCGGTTACTTTCTCGTGGATGTGAAAATGGACCACGGATGTAGCGGTTGCACTAAATCCCTCACGGGCACACAACAGAGTCAAGTACTGTGCTCACGTCCCAGAGAAATGTTTCAGCGCCTCGTCTCTGCAGAACTTCTTTCAATCGCAAGCGGATCCCGAGTGCACTTCGAAAATAACTGCACGTACGAACCACGGTACAATTCTCTTTTACTAAACCATATAAGTTAAACTGTAGATGTGCCTGCTACTTCTGTTTGAAGAAAATGGCATTATTTATACCACTGTGCGAGAGTAGCTACACATGAATGCAAAATGCTCTTCTTGAAACACACCAACCTCTTTCTTTAGTTCTTTTGAGGTGCAGTGAAGCGGAAGGCCCAAAATACGAAGCCTATTTCTCAGAGAACGCCGCTTCTGAGCCAGGAAACCTGAAGGTTGACAGCGTAGTTCCTATCTTTTGAAAGGATGCCAAGCTTCAGCCGACCGGCACATCGCTTATTCGTATCGCAATCCAGCGCGGTGCAAGTAATACGATAAGACGTGGAAATAGTCGTAGCCGTCGACTTAAAACGCATGTGGGCTTCTTCGATCAGACACGAAAAAGCTTACCCTGTGCTTTCCATCGAAGGAAGAAAAAGCCGACTGACTTCTTCATTAGGTTAAGAGTTAGTTTGGAGCATGAAAAGTAAAAAATCCGAGCGCGTTTTATCGGTCTCTAAGTGGTAGGCTTTCACGCCGCCATCCATTGGTAGCATACTAATACTTCCTTCACTTCATGTATGTACATCAAAATCCAATATCTGGGAAGCGCAGAGTGTGTCCAATTAGACGTCAAGAACAGACGCCTTTAAACAGCGCTTTCTTCGCCCAAGTTACCTGAGCGCTCAGCTGCCTTGCTCGTGCGATGAGAACGAGGGGACAACAAGCCTGGAGGCAATTTATTTGCTCCAATATTTATAAAAGCCGTATATTTCGTCTCAGTGCGCACATTCACGAAGGAAGTGAAAAATATAGCGAACGAACGGTAGACACAGTCCTACCCCCTGTTCAACAGGAAGTGCCGTTTAAGCCTGATTGCTCACCGCTGTCAGTGAAAAGAGACAGTCCACACACGCAGGAAGAAAGGGGAGAGGAGAGAATAAGAGGAACCTAATGAAGCGCCAACGAGACAGCAGTGAGTGGAGAAAGGGAGGTAAAATAAAATACCACGCATGTCATTTGTGTGGAAGACACCATGCTTGACAAATGTGGCTGGCAAGGCATGGAAGTCAACCAGGTCAGGCTGCAAAATGCACTGAGGCTAGTCGGGTTCTGGAAGTTCGTCAGACAGGTTGTGGTAAAAGATACATATTAATGCTGGCTTTATTTTAAAGGAGGTTATTTAAGACGCGAAAATTATGGAGCGAACAGTTCGTGGCGTACGTCGCTTAAGTCAGTGTTTGCACCAAGGAGTTTATTTTATACAAATGGCGATTGATACATTATCATTTGGCAAGCCTGGTTTGTTTTCGATCTGGTAAGTGTCCAAAATGGCGATGGTGGTGCAAGTAGGACGATTCAAGTGATCGAATTAAGGCTAACGAAAATATGGTATTAGCCGCCGCGGTGGCTAAGTGGTTAGAGTTTTCAGCTGCTGACCCGGAAGACGCGGGTTTGATCCTGGCCGCGGCGGTGGCATTTCGATGGAGGCGAAATGTTAGAGGCACGTGTACTGTGCGATGTCAGTGCACGTTAAATTACTCCAGGTGGTCGAAATTACCGGAGGCCTCCACTACTGCGTCCCTCATGGCCCGAGTCACTTTTGGACATTAAGCCCCACCAAACCATACCAAGCCAAAGTATGGTATTAAGTTTTTGCTTTTAATGTGTTAGCAGGGTAGTCGTCTCTCGTCGAAAACCCGCTTTCTGCGGGTCTGCGTGAAGCCTCAACCACCACACCTATGTTTAAAATTTCGAACATGGGATATAAATCCCTTGTGTGTCGGCTGGACTAGCCATGCGCAATCCGAAGAACAGTTTTATTAACAACTGAAGAGATTGCCTTTCTAGGTATGTTGGAGTTTTTAGTTTATAGGAGTTTAACGTCCCAAAGCGACTCGGGTTATGAGGGACGCCGTAGTGAAGGGTCCGGAAATTTCGACCACCTGTGGTGCTTTAACGTGCACTGAAACCGCGCAGTAAACGGGCCTCTAGAATTTCGCCTCCATTGAAATTCGACCGCCGCGGCCGGGATCGAACCCGCGTCTATCGGGTCGGCAGCCGAGCGCCGTAACCACTGAGCCACCACTGCGGCAGGTATGTGAGAGTTATGCTAACGAAATAAGACACGATACAGCATATGCTTCACATTTCGCAGCATAATGTTTTTATGATTCGCTATAACTCCGCCACCTTACATGCTTTTAATCCTGTCTAAAACAAGCGCGCGTTTGAGTGCATATCTTCAGAAAAAAATTAACACCTAATGACTTGAAATGCTTTATAATCTCAATCGTTTCTAGCTTTTAGACAAGATTAATGAGTGGTCTGGTCTCTTCAGTTTAAAAATTCGTCATCACAATTCGTCGATGTAGCTTATTTCTTTTTCGCGGACAAGTTGCTCGCGTTTCTCTGCTTCCGTTGTGCGCTAGCGACACGTATTGGGTGTTTGCCCAAAGGGCATTCTCATTCCTTTTCCGTATCCCCCATTTGATGCCGTGTGCTACAACAGCCGCGCTGTCGTCGGTATATTAGGCAGTTTTCTTTTCCGCAGCACACGTTGCACAAGAAAACTGCAGTATATCCCAAGTCCTTGCAGAGCACTTGCCAACTAGGCGCATCGACGACGCTTTCATCAGTCTCGCCGTACTTGGCCTGCTTTTCTTTCGCCTCACTCTTATTGTATTGAGCTGCATCGCCGTAGCAGGGATTGAGAGAAAAAAGTATACTTGCGCGCATTCCTCTATCCGCAATGGCAGCCACGTGGAACCCTCGTCTAGTTAATTTTCCCGCTTCTCTCTGCCTCTCTTCGTCTCTCTAGATGCACTCTGAAAACTCTCTAAGGAGGAAGTCTCTATAAATAGGGCGACGTCCGGTTCAAGGGTACATCGCGCCATCAGCTTGTCGTCTCTGCAAATCACCTTCGTCCGGCCGACGGGCGGCAGCGCGCGGGCTCCGACCTGCGGCGCACGCGAGCGCAGGATCTGGGCGCTGCTCAGGGATGCCGGCGGCCCCTGGCACAGCGGTGCATTGCTACCGTGCGGGCGACGCAATGCTGACGGCTGCTACGGGCGCGCCCGCCTTTCGCCTCCTCGCGTGACGCAGCCAGCTGACGGGGTCGCCTTCTGACCCGGGCCCGTGCGGCGAACTTGGGGCTTTCGCGACGGCCTGATTAGCGTCGATCCCACCTGCCAGCAGGAGGCTCGCCACCTCCAGCAGCCCCGTCGGCGTCGCTCCTCTGCGGGCCCGCTAGTTGTACACCGCTGGCAGTGAAGGCTGCCTGCCCGCGGCTGCCTCGGGATTTCTTCCCCCCACACCCCACCCCCTTTTTTTTTCTGTTTGACACCATCTTCTTGCTTGGAGCCGTCATGCTCGCTGGGCTCCGAGCGGCTCCTGAGCCGTCTCGCCCTCGGTCTCCTGGGCGGTGACTTCTAATTACGAGCCCAACGCGCGTGGCGTGCGGACTTTGCTGCCAGGACTCCTGGCATCGTGCGCCTTGCGGGGCCTATTTCGGGTGACGGCAGCTGTGGCCATCGTTCCTATTAATTCGTTTACCGAGCGCTCTTAATTCTTTCCCTCCCGAGCGCATCGGAGTGGAGCGCGGACGTGCGTGCGGGTCCGATAAATTAAGGATACTGCCGACGAAGCCCTATTTTTGTTCCAGCCGCAGTGTTTGCGCAAGGAAGGACGGAAAGGAGCCAACTCTCTGAAAGAGCCTACCGCAATTAGGGAGCCTTCGGAAAAAGCAGAGGAAATTGTGAGGCTCGCTGACGGCTCACTTATTGCGATAAGGCCCCTTTAACGCGCTCGAATTATCTGCGCAGGGCAGCAGCGACGTTCAGCGTGTATGGCGAAATAAGGGAGGTTCTTTTGTCTTAAGACAGCTTCGAGTGCAAAGTGATGTGCTGGAGCAGCGCAGTGAAACAAAAAATGAACTTCAAGAGCCCGTGCACCATTGTGTATCGGTTCACAGCCAATACAGATGGGGACGGGTTTAGGCGACATACTCGCGGCACCTTTTACATAAGCAAGCCGACCGCCTAGTTGCACTGCTTACTCTGCTTTTCGCTATTGATTATTTTTATTCCTTCAGGTTCCCTTACAACTACCCCTCGTCACAGTATCTAAGAAAACGGTACCATGAAAGCAGAACGGTTTACTGATTAAACCCGCTCGGAGCACTCTTAGTGCGTTCCAGATTATATTTTAACAAAACAAGCACTTCAACTAAGCAGATTGAACGACTTTGTGTAAGACTACTTCACAGCCTAAGGTTCTGATTTTCTGACGCTACTCTGAAACATTATTAAAGTCTAGCAGCTGCTTTGCAACTGCAAGAATATCGGCAGTCTGCTTCGACCATAAAAAAAAATAACGGCTGTATTCTTTTCCACCTATCGGATTTTTTGTTTTTGTTTTGTTTTTCAGTACCATGCGAAGTCTGCATTTATTGGAATTTTGTTACAATTCCTGTCTTTCGCATTATTATTGTTTCCTCAAGTTTAAAATGAATGCCCTTAGAATTTGTCCAGCAGCGCGTTCTATTTCACTAGATAATAATCCGTGGTTGTGGTATGGTGGCCTGTTGCAAGAAATGAGTTTGCCAGTCCCCCGCATAAACGGCTGTGGCTTTCACTTTTGCAAACGACTAATTAAAATTGAAACTGCTGTTTTACCTCGCAAACTGTCAAACACATCTGATATGAGCACCTACATGCATCAAAGCAGCAAGCGAACAAGATATTAAGAGCATTGTTTATTTGAAGGATATTAACACACTTGTCTTTTCCTTCAGCACAGCGTCCAATCTAGCAGTATGAAATGTGACATATTTGCGATATTGGCGTCCTTGGAGAAATTTTGATTTTACATTTGTCAAAGTAAAAACAGTTTCCTTAATTTTCATTTTCACCCGCCGCGGTGGCTCAGTGGTTAGGGCGCTTGGCTACTGATCCAGAGTTCCCGGGTTCGAACCCGACCGCGGCGGCTGTGTTTTAATGGAGGCAAAACGCTAAGGCGCCCGTGTGCTGTGCGATGTCAGTGCACGTTAAAGATCCCCAGGTGGCCGAAATTATTCCGAAGCCCTCCACTACGGCACCTCTATCTTCCTTTCTCTTTCACTCCCTCCTTTATCCCTTCTCTTACGGCGCGGTTCAGGTGTCCAACGATATATGAGACAGATACTGCGCCATTTTCTTTCCCCAAAAACCAATTATATTAATTTTCACTTTCAATCATACTCATGACTGCTGTGTTCCACTTCGCCCTTCCCCTTTTATCTGTTCTTTGAACGCCTTTTCTTCCCCGGCCCTTTCCCTCGCCGTGGGGCCTGAGTGAGGTGTACGCAAAACTAAGGCGAATCTGTTTTTTAATTAGGAGCTCACATGGCTTTTCTCGCGACTTCGCTTTGTCTTCTGAAGCCCTTCTCGGCAGAATCAACGAGCGGTCTTTTTTTGTATTCTCTTTTTTGGATAACGGTCGATGTAGTCTAATGAATTTAAAGACAGATGCAGCGCTACATATGATGTCTGGATAAATGAATGCAAATAACGAACCCACAGCAAGAATTCACAACGTTCATGGGTGAGTTTTCAGTACGCTACTTTTCCTTTCATTTGTAATACCCTCGGGGCCAGGATCGGTCGTCATAGAGGGGAGTGGAGTGCATACTACTGTCACGTACTTGTTGAAGAGGGGTTCTTTAATACCTGGAGCCAGGACAGAAGAGACGGCGATGGTGGCCGATTAGCGATAGCGCGAGTGCTACGGCGTCGTGTTCAAGTCCATCGATTCTATCTTCCTGGTCAGCTGTACGCCACCTCTCCATACTAGGTAGCATTATTCCGCCCTTCCGAAAAAAAGAGCTTTGGCGTGATGCTGACAGCATCGCAGTCAAGCTCAGGTTAAAATGGTAAGTAAACGAGAGAGGGGGAAAAACGAGCAGGGAGCAGAGTTATAACTGAAGCGCGTTGCGACTGGAACATGCTTGCCATCACTGCGTATAGTATGGCCTAAGCCGCAACGCGTGCACAATGTCCGAATTGGGCTATCGAAGTCATTGTTGCGGGGCTAACTATGAAGTTGTTCCGTCCGGAAGAACTTCATAGTTAACATCACTGCCACGCCGTAGCACTTTGTACGGGCCAAAGTAGCGGCAGAGCAGCTTCTCGGAAAAGCCTTGGCGGTGGACAGATGTCCACACCCAGGTGTCCGCACCCGGACTTGGTCACTGGGTGTGGCGAAAGCTCTCGACGGCGAAAGCCGCAGCGGCGCGCAGCTGTGCTCTGCTGCTGTCCGATGGGCACGCGGGCCAGCTGACGGGCTTCTTCAGAGCTTTGAGCAATTTTCTGGGCGTCTGGTGTGAGGTGGTCGTCATCCAGTCACGGGAGTATCACGAGAGTATTCACGGGAGCATTTAGGCACGGGGAGCATCAAACATGCTCTGGACTTCACGTCCGTATACAAGTTGAAATGGCGTGGAGCGCGCAGTTTCCTGCAGGGTGGTGTAGCACGCAAAGGTGACACACGGTGGGACCTGATCCCATGTGTTGTGCTAAACATCTACAGACGTTTAATCAAGGTTTTGACGGTACACCGTCTGGCGAGGAGCGAACATGTTAAGCCTTCGACCTTCCATCAAGCGTTTTGTGTGATCAAGAGACCCGTACGGTACCCAAAACATCGTGTGTTTTTCTTCGGTCGATGTTGCCGAGTGCATGTTTACTCTTTCGGCAATCCACATACATTGACAGCATGTGCGCAATGGTCCTCTTCAATCGTTCGATTAGTCCATTCCTCTGCGAATGGTACACTGCTGTCTTGCGGTGGGTTGTGCAGCTCAACTGAAGAATGTGGTTGATTAGCTGCTCTATAAACGCAGTTCCTCTTGTGGTAATGACATACGAAGGTGCGCCATGGCGCAAGACGATTTTGTGCATGAAAACCTCAGCGACTTCGGAGGCTGTACCACGAGGTCTCACCTTGGTCTCGGTGTAGCGAATCAAATAGTCAGTAGCAATTATGATCCACTTGCTTCCGGACAGCGACAAAGGGAAAGGGCTGAGGGGGTCCATTCCTATTTGGTCGAATGGAGAGCGAGGGGCCGTAGCGGGCTTGAGAAGCCCCGCAGGTTCAAGTGGGGGCGTCTTCCGGCGCTGGGATTCGCAGAAGCTTTTAATGTAGCGTTTGACGGCGGCATAGTCTAGGCCAGTAGTACATGTTCCGCACTCTGACTAGCGTCCGTGAGAAACCCAAGTGCCCAAACGTGGACTCATCGTCGCATGCGAAAAGAATGTCTGCGCTGAGATTGTCTGGAATTATCAGGAGGTAAGCTCTTTCGTCGCCTCTCGATTTCTCGTACAAGATACCTTGCCGCAAACAGAAGGAGCCGAGTTGTCGAGAGAACTGTCGACGTTGAGTCGTATCGAGGCAGTTGCATGTCCAGGATTCTTGAACATCAATTTTAACTGTGAGGAAACTGTGCACTATTGTAACGCGGTGTTAAGGAAACATTAAGGTAATGGTTCATTCTTCGGATGCATAGCGAAATCTTTTTTTTTAAAGTTTTTCCACCGCTCGCATCGAGTAGTTAAGACTGCCATATAAATACAATGGGGAACATTTCTGATGACAGCAAAAACGTTAACAGCAAAAAATGAAAATCTGCCAAGGGGGGACCTGCGGATATATTTATTGTTATAGTGAAATCTTGCGATATATGAAAAAATCCGTTCATGAACTATTTACTGTCAAAAAATGCGCTTGTCCAGAATTTCTTGGTATGAAGGTAGTCAATAAGAGGACGGATGTCCGCGTCAGCCCGCTACCGGGTCATTAGGTCTTCGGCGATGAGGGTACCAAGGAAGCCCCTCTCGTCATCGGGTTGTGCAGTGCCGGTGTCGACTGGTGCGCGTGACAGCGTGTCGGCGTCTTCCTGTTTACGGCCCGACTTGTATACGATAGTGATGTTAAATACCTGAAGCCGTTAACTCCAGCCTGCCAGTCGTCCAGATGGGTCTCGCAAATGTGCCAGCCAGCATAGACAGTGATGATCGGTTACGACATTGGTTGAGTGGCCGTATAGAAAAGTGCGAATTTTAATGGTGGTCCACATGGCCGCAAGAGATTCTTTTTCCGACGTAGAGCAGTTGCGTTCGGCGCAGGAGGGAGTGCGGCTGGAGCATAGGCTGTAAGGTTCCTCCTAAACGCCTTTTTGGTGCCGGATAAGGCCAAAACCAAGTCTAATGTTGCTGCCGGTGTAGACCTCAGTGTCGGCCTCTTCGAAGTGCACAAGAACAGGAGATATTTGAAGGAGATAGGGGAGCACATAGAAATCCGTGGTTTGCTCAATGGTCCGAACGAATGAGTTGTTATTCCTCGCGAGGCGCGCCAATGGCTCTGCAATTTTGTAAAACTCAGCACGACAATATGATCAGAGACCGAGGTGTAGGAAGGGGAAAACTTGCGACGGCGGTAGCCTTATCGATGTACGGCCGCACTCCTTTAGCGCTCACAACGTGACCTGGAAATCTGAGCTCTTTTTAATTAAAATGGCGTTTCTAGGGCTTCAGCGTAAGGTAATCCTAACGGAGGACTTCGAGGACAGCCCGCAGTCGCTGAGTCGCTGCAGATGCTGGTCGAATGTCTTCCGAAAAAACGACGACGTCGTCGGGATACACAAAACAACTTCGCCACTTCAGGCCTGTGAGGACAGTGTCCATCATCCGTTGAAACGTACCGAGTTGGAGCACAAGCTAAAAGGTAGAGCTTTCAATTCCCAGAGGCCATCTGAAGTGAAAAAAAACGTTTTTTTTCGTGATCCTGTTCATCGACTTCAGTTTACCAATAGCCACTCTTCAAATCAATGGACGAGGTACTTAGTACGCAACTCGCCGTGATGTGCCCAGCGAGTCATCAATGCGCGGCATCGGGTATACCTCCTTTTTGGTCCAATTGTTCACTTCTCGATAGTCAATGCAGAACTGGCGGTTGCCGTGTAGTTTGTAAGAAAAGGCATGGTAGTGAGTTCACGAATGGATAGCGCTTTTATGATCTGGATTTGTTATTTCACGGTGCATTACACAGTCGTCTGCAGAAAGGCCAATGTGTGATCGAATTCTCGTAAGAAACTCGTTAACATAGATTAGGAACAGTAGTGAGGCGAGGGCGCATCCTTGTGGAGACAAATCATTTTTAACCGTTACTTATTGGAGCGATTAATGGGAAAGCTACTCAACGATGCAAGAGAATTAGGATCCAGGCTAAGTTGGCTTAATTTAAAGAGGACTAGCTTGTGCGATACCTTGGCAAACGCCTTCGAAAAGTTTAATATTATACAGTCGATAATGCACCCGCGGTCCGGGACGCTGCGTAGGAAATGGTTGAAAGATGTCATCTGCGTCCTACATAAATAATGTTTTCTGAAACCGTGTTGAGAACTTTGAAAGACGGAATGGCTATCGGGGGAGGCGGGTGGCAATTTGGGACGACGTGATTTATTCAAGAATTTTGTGAGGGGCGCTGGTCAAAGAGATGGAACGACAGCTCTTAACAAGACTTTTGTCATTGGATTTATGGATCGTAACCATCTTACCCACCGTCCAGTCAGCAGATACTGAGCCCGTGGAAAGCGCCTGTTCAAATAATTGCGATAATATGTTTAGCGAATTAAGTTCGGTGCTATTTCAGAAATTTTGATTATGTGTTGTCAGGACAAGAAGTAGAAGAAAGGTCATCATTAAGTTTTTACAAATCACCTGGATTAATGGTAATATTAGGCATTGGAGAAAACAAGTAACGGATGATATGTGGCTTAGGACCAATATGTGGGCCAGCTTATGTGAAGTCAGGGGTAATCCGGTTAATCCTCTTGTGCCTGTCGCCCCTCTACGATGTCAAGCTAGCAGCTGCAATGGGACTGAGCACACGTCATGGCAATTCGTCGACACCATTGGCTGGAGTGTCTCCTTTGAACGGCATTTGCCGCTTTGTCCTTTTGTTGTACCTGACTATAGTGGGCGTTGCGACCGTTTCAATAAAATGAAGGTTTGAGCACCATTCGATGAAAAATTTAGACGGTGAATTGACATGTCCATTGCAGGGACTGTTACCACCCACGTAAGGTTTGGATAATTTAAATCGCGAGGCAGGAAAAAGAAGGCAGTGAGAAATCGAACACAAACGAGGTTAGTGACATCATGTAAGTTATTCACGATTGGTTGGCCACTCGACTGTAGCGGATAACATGCACCAAATCTAAGCATTTTTCCTCTCCTATCTAGCGATATCCGTGCTGTTTCAGGATTATTTGCCACGTGAATTAGTAGCGTACGAGGTCATATCGGAGTCTACGGTGATCAAGACACTGCTGCCTATAATTCCTGTCGCTACCATAAAAGTTACCGCGTTTGTTACATTTAAGAATTCATTTGTCCCGCACTTGACTCGAAAGCCATATTTTAACTTAATACTACAACGAGCGCTGAACACGAATAAACTAATGTGTTCAGTTGTTCACGCTTGTTCAGAGCACTTAGAATGTTAGTGAACTCAACAGAGAGCTCCCTAAAAGATCCACGGCCCCTTTGCGTCCGTTAAATGGAACAGATAGGTGGGTTAGACAAGCCTTGTGCAGCGCTGTTACGTGATGACTGAGGCTGAGTAACAGCCTTATCAGCGATGGCAGGCCTGTTAAGCAGAGATTCAGTGATATTTTTGGTGCATGGTGAATTAACGCTCCCCGTTCATATGACTCATCCTTAAGCTGATACGACGAGCCACGAGGCTTTTCAAATTCCGAAAGAACTTTCTATGCGAGCCTAGCGGACGGGCAGGACTCATCCCTGACAGCAATACTTTCTTTTTAAAAGCAGGGGTATTGAATACAATGCCATCTTGGTTTTTGAAAGAAACTAATTTCGCAATAATCGGCTGGCACGAGTTCTCATCTGCACATCCCAGGGGATGCGCACGCTCAATGTTATCCGAGCTCAAAGCAGAAAAAAAGCAGGCAGCCCAGAGAGCAATGCAAATGCTTTCTGGTAAGCCTCCGTGAATGTTTTCGGCAAGGTTTCAGGTATGCGACAAAAGATTACATTATTGTTCCCCAAACAATCATCGACGTCGTCAAGGCGTGCGTGTGAGTCAGTGCATTCCTCCCGGAGGGATTCAGTGTTCTCTTTGTCGCCTGCATATCAGTTTGCAGTCTATTGAAAACAAACTTTTTTTCCGGGCAGTTTCTTCTAGACAGTTGCCAATGTCTGTTATACTGAGGCCTGCATACTACCAATTTCAGCAACAGACACTTTGAGCATGCCTTGTCTGCTTTGAACAGCGACAGTTTTGGAGTATGTGTGACGAAGTAGCTGTTATATAATGCAATATATTTTGATTGGATACCAGCCCTCGTATCAGGGCCGATATTTTGCTCGACATCTCGAGCAGTTTGCAACAATTTGCAAGCAACATATCACAGTCTGAAATGACAGAAATTAGCGATTCTGCTCATGGAAACAGCAGCACGAATCTATCTCATGTTTTGTTTTTTTTACTATACAAAGAAGGACAAGAACTCACCTGCACTGTCAGTAGCGGAAGACATTATAGACTCGCATTTCTGGGCTGCCTCCATCTCCACTGAAGGGTCCGAGAGACAGCGATTGGATTAAATCAGCCGGAACGAGTGACGTCACCTTCGACGCTTATGCAAAGTCGTGTGGCGGGATATTGAAGTTGCCGCTTGCAGATCCAGGGTGACATTTTCGTCGATGACATCTCCTGTATATGCCAGAAATACCAGAAATCTGCACAATGAAGTAGTGGAAGACATTAGCCATCCGCATCGCTGTGTTGTCTCGGTTAGCACTTGACAAACATTCTATTCACTACAGGGTATCAACCTATTATATTAAAGTACGCACTGCTTGCCAACAGAGGCAAGTGGCAGGTGGCGCTGCGGACGCTGACGGCGCGAAACCGAGGAGCGAGGTAATAAGAGTTAACGCTCTAAATGTTCAAGAAACGCGCTGTGCAAGTGTAACCGCATTTCTTCCCCTCCGCCTCCTCCAAGAGTGGCCCATAAATCCACCACTTTTTGGTGCCGCCAGTTTATGGAACTTTATGCGCTCATGACTGCCGTAGCGGTGTCGACGAGCGTGTGACACGCGTTAATATAGTGCATACCACGCTCTTGATCATGCAGTTAAGGCGCATGAAGTTTGACGTCACTCACAGTTCTGACTGGAATGCATGTCGTTGCTATCCCTCGCATTATGACGCGGCGCAAGGTACCGTATTTATTCGAATCTAGGAGGATAGTTTTGTAAAAAAACACGAGATATGAAATTAGCCAGAACAGCAGCTTGGGCTTGTTGGTTATCCATCTTCAAGTCACAGCTCAAAAAAAAAAAAAAAAACAGACGGGACACATAGAGCGAGAACACACCAGCGAGCGCTGTTTGTGTGTTCTCGCTTTCTGTGTACCTTCTGTGTTTTTTTTTTGCGCTGTGACTTGAAGACCAGATACGAAACACTAAGGTCAGTTCATAAAATACCACTAAAACGCATAAAAACGAAAAAAAAAACGTAGCACACAGGTGGCGCCCCTGCGAAACGCCGATGGAAGACGGCACAGTAGCCGATGCAGATAAAAGCACAAACGAGTATTGTCTGCCACTTTGGCCTCGCTTTCTCTTGGTGTGGTGGCGTGGGCGCGTCCCGCGGCAAAGCAAGTTTCCCACGCGTGCTTTTCACCGACATGATGGCAACAGGCAGGCGGTGTCCTTATAGTGGCGCTTTCAAGCGAAAACTTGTGCTCGCTGCAGAGCAGTCTTCAAACCTGGAAGCCGGTCGGGGCTTCGGCGTGGACTAAAAGGATGCTCGGCGTTGGAGGGGAGCGTGAAGAACATTCTGCTCGTGCCGCAATGGAGGAGGGCCTTCACGGACCTCAAGAAACGCGGCCATCCAGAAGTGGAATCAGTACTGGCGGAGTTCGTGAAATCGCGGAGGTCAGCGGAACTTCCACTGACCACAGAAGTGCTACAGGCCAAAGCGAGAGAGGTGGCAAAACAGCGAGGCAGCATTCCATGGGGCCAGAGAAACGCGCAAGCCAACTCCAACAGGCCGCATCGAGTGCGCGTCGCTAGCCGTTGTAGTCAGATGGATCGCTGCAGACGGGGATGACATCCCGGAAAGCCTGGTTGTGTGCTCGTTCCGAAAGTGCAGCATTTTCAATGCACTCGATGGCACAGAAGCTTGCGCCCTGTACGAACACGACAGTGATAAGCAGGTCAGCAATGACGAGCACGAGTGAGCAGGAGCAGGTTCGGTGAAATAAATACCGCTCGCGTGCTGTCCCTGCTGCCGCTCTCATTTATTGTCCTCGCCGGCTTACATCTGAGGAAAGTTTTCTTTTTTTTGCCTTTCATTTTCTGGTGTCGGCTTAGAATCCTGGCCGGCCTAGATTCGGGTAAATGTGGTATTCTGTGGTTGCGGGCGAGGAACGCGGGAAATAAGCTCCCAGCGACTTATCGAGACAGTACACGCAATTCTTGTTTTAGCAGAAAATAACACAACCACGTAAGTTTCTATGAGGACGTCTTGATTCGTTGTTTATGGCCATAATGCAAACAGCCACGCTATTTGCGCAAGGAGGCTATTTATTCCTCTTCATTTTGTTGCCCTCCAGGCTAAATGTTAGGTTCACCGTGTATGCGCAGAGTGAACTGAAAAATAAAGAAACAATATGCACATACATTCTAGGCGCTCGTGAAAAGATCTAGATACGCATCTTCAGTTCCAAAGTCGTGCACCAGTATTATCTTGCTTTCTATAGCCGTCATGGACTCAAGGCTTTGACATTCATGGCTCGCATCTAACACTAAACTATACTATTGCGGGACGACGAAAGGATACAGCTTATTTTTTTTCTGCTGTCAGATAATCGGAGCGTCGGAGCCTGCATTTGACCTTAATCATGGTCTGTTTGTGCCGGTCGCAGGATACTTCACTTGAGTCCGCGCTCGCGTTACGAAACAGATGACTGTCACCCCTGAAGGACATGCAAAGGCTCAGAAAAAGGAATGGATCACCCATTACGCCGACGGCTACCGAGCGGTCCCGAGAGCTGATGCAGCCGCACGCCAACTCGCGTGTCCGCTGTCATCCGAAGCTGACAGCAGACGCGAAAAAGGAAACGGCGCACAATGGCGGGCCGGTGACGCCGCGAGGAAAAGCGTCTACGCGCTTGATGTCCGCCGCCAGTGGAGGGCGGAACGCGGCGCCCTACTCGGTAGCGTTATTTCGGGAAGGCGCGTCCAGGGGGTCCGGCCGGAGCGCGCTGGCCTAGCGGCGGAGCTCGCGTTGCGCGCGCTCTCGCGCAGGCACGCCCCGAGCGCCACTAATGCGGCGCCTTCTCCACCTGGCGCTTTGTTTTCGCCAGGAGCCCGGCGGAGCGCATTAGCGTGCGATGCCGACACGCTCGGCCATTCATCACGGGCGTAATGCGTTTTCCTCGATGCCCGGTAATTCTCGATGTTCGCTCCGTTGTCGAACCCGCCAGCACCCGGCGTGCATCCCTGCGCCCACCTTGTTAGCTGATGTAGCTCGTTTCCCACTCCCGCTTTGCCTTCTCGCGGTGATTTCTCTTCTCTCCCATTGCTTGGTTCTGCTGCAGTCGCGCCTCTCCCTTGTCTCCCCCGCTGTCCCCGGGAGCAGCGCGTTCCTGGCATTCTGTCGGCAATAGCAAGAGGAAGGGCGGCCTGGCACGCGAGTGCTCGCCGCCTCCGCAGCTGCCCAACACGACAAGAAACCACTGCCGCTTTGCGCTACGCTCAAAGACAACGGACTGCCTTTCCCTGTTTTTCCATTGCAGGTTCCCCTTTATCCTTTTATTCCGCGGACGCTCCGGACTTGCAACGCCGCATCGCGCCGCGGTCCAGCTGTTACGAAGCACGGCCAAACTCAATTTCCAGCTTTTTACCGTGGTTTGCTGTGTTTACTTTGCCCGGTGGCACATGCACCGGCCTCCGACCAGGAAACTCGTATTTCAAGTGTCCGATGCAGGTTTCCTGCGGTGGAAACCTGATTACTGCCTCCCCAGCTGCGGCGTGCCCCACTGTTCCATTTTTTGTTTTATTTTCATGCGCCGCTGCCGTTTTGCCGTCCCTACGGGTCTGCCCACTCTTGGCGCGTCCAACTGCGCCGCACCACAGAGGTAGCTGCTGTGAGAGAACGCCGTTGCGCGCATGGCTCAATCATTCGCTTTTCTCTCTCATTGTCGAGAAAGTTCGACCTTTCACTAGATTATGTACTCTCTCGCGTAAGAGTTTCAGGCAGGTGAGTTTTAACGGAGTCTTCCGGGCCTGGTCAAATTCATCAGCTACCATGCGGTTTGTTGTTTCCAAGCTGAATTGGGCTAAACATCTCAGTGAGGTAAGGTAGTGCGGGCCGCTCTTACACGCAGGGCTTATGCGAAGTTTCTCGGCGAGAGAAGGAATGACCGAATTATTTTGTGACGCGACTGTTGCGAAACGCAAGAGAGAGGCGATTGCGCTTTTTGTACCAATGTGTTATGTTGGCGAAGGGAGATGGACTCGTACAGAAACCAGCACTGTTTTGGATGTGCGATTTAATTCGCAGGACACGAAGAGTAGTATAGACCTGGCGCTACGCAGCGGTAGTCCTACTATGAGGTGTTTGGTTTTGCAAAGGATGGTTCGTTAGCCCGAAAAGGGTAGCTTGGATGAAACCATTCCTTAATCTTATATGTTTCCTTGGCGAAATTTCGCTGCTCACGACCTACACGGGCTTCGTCCATCACTGCCGCCCTTTCTTCTAGCAGCTCGCGTGTTTATCCTCGCACTCTGAGCAGCTCAAACCGAACGACTAATTGATAACCAAGACGCATTCATCTTTTCACAGGCGCTTCTCTCTGCCCCAGATGCACACCTCATCACCAAAGGCTTCGCCAAGCTTTGGCTTTCGCGTGCATTTGAAAGGCCCCGCACATTATAGAAAAAAATCCCAACACTTGCCTGCGCTTAATATAAGCCTCACTTAATCGCGAAACACTCACTTCGTACGAAAAGAAAAGCGGATGCTCTGATGACTTGTTGCGCACCTCGCACGCGTGCGATCGGAATTCTCGCGCGAGCGGCTGGCGCGATGGAAGATAATTCTTCACTGCCGGCTTTCGCAACCGCTTCCCGAGGCGCCAGATGAGGGTGAGAAACGCCCGTTCGCAGATTCGCAGATTGCCCGTTCCCGAGATGCGCAGAGCTCCTCATGCCATCCCGGGAACCATGATGAACACGCCCCTACAATCCAGATATAATCAGTCAAACCCGTTACGTTCGCTCTATATTTACAGAACGGCTGCACGTGGCCATCATTGCTATTTATGCTCGGAGGTGCTAAAGTGCTGATGCTGTGCTAATTTTATTCTACTCTCCCTGAAGTCTGAGCAACAGTGCCGGGCCCCTAAAATAGAACCAGGTTTCTCTAGACTCCACGCCATGAAGTTCCCTTTGATAAGGAGTGCACCAGAATTGCAAAAATTTGTGCGTTCAATTAGTATACAACGTCGCGCGTCAGTTACGCGCATAGAAGTTTACAGATGCGGTTTCAACCGAGGCCTTTGTTTCGAAGCTGCCGCAGTACAAGAACGCACCGTGCGCGCACAAGAAAGCATGCACGCGAAGTCGCAAGACGTGGTGCTCGTTACTAGCCATTCTCGCTTGCTGTGCCAATTAACGGTTTTGTGGCCTCTCGCCAAAACCAGAGCTTTTCGGTGCATTAAGAGGCCATCGCGTTTACCGGCGCAGCGATGCGACTGAGAGATACAGAGCGGCCGATGCGTTTGACCAGGAACGCCACCTAGCACCAAATGAACATCTATAAATTTTACGCGGCCGCTACTTGAGCACCATATATAGCCGCACCCTCTGGCTCTGTCTTATCAGCTTTCCCTCCAGCAGTCTACACCTGATGCATTCAAATGTATCATCTATATACGCCTGCAGAAGCGCGGAGTTAAAGCCTTGAAACCTCCTTCATTTTACCCAGAGCTCGGCCTTAGTGCAGCGCACGACAGCAGACTGTCGTCTGATGCGCTGCGGAGTAGCGCCGGAGCGCTTCTGTTTCTTCTGAGCGTCGCTGCTTTTCTTTTTGTTTTTTATAGCGATATTGTCGAGTGGGATTTCCACTGAGGCCCTTCTGTTTGTCGGGAACGATAAATCTTGCTCTCACCTCCTGCCCAGAGGGGACGCTATTTCCATGTGCCATGAAGTGGATGCACCGCATCATTTTAAACACGAATACTCCTATAGGAGGTATTCACGTGACGTCATTCGCAAGGGGGGCTAGTGGCCGGCGTGGCATTCGCCATGTTTGTGGTCGCGCGCGCGGCAGCCGCAGAATTTACCTCGCTTCTGATGTGTGAAATGTGAGTGTATTTTGCGTCTCGCAGATCATTTCTGTCCGACCGGTAACACCATGTGACTGAGTGGATACGCCGTGAACTGCGCGAAGCAGAAAAGAGCGGGCACGCTGAAAATGTTACTTTGTGAAAACGTCGACGCGTAGGAATGTGCAGGTGCCGGCGTGGTGTGCGACGTACTACAAGACGGCTGCCGTGCGTTGAATTCACCGATATTAAGGTCCGCCTTGTGCACGGCGTAAGTTTGCCGACAGGCCGAGGAATTAAAGGATGCAAATCTATGAGAGGGTGTAATTGCTTGACAAGCGGTCGACCCCACATCCGTGCTGAGAGTGCCGGCGGCCGAAGTGCCGTTTTTCACATAGGTGAGTAGTTAAACGTGTATGTTCGTTTAGCTAGCTTAACTTGTCATCTCTGTCTGCTGCAAGTGACGTGTTACTACTGAATGTAGCGGAATCGCTGCACATCGCGTTGCTGCGAACCGGCCTACAGATTCCAGGTCTTGTGCACTGGAAGCAACGCTAAGTTTCTACAATAAAACCTGCAAAACATTCTTGCTATGTCTGCCATTCGTGCTGCGAGTGCATGACAGTATTTGCTCGACCATTTTATCGCGTAAATAAAGCAGCTATGACGCAATATGCCTTTTTGCTGAAACAATGAGGCTTCGGCAGTTCGCGGACTACAGCCGCTGGAAATATGAGTTTCTGCAGCGTCCGTTTAGGAATATGGGTAATTAATCATGTGCTGTGTTATCCACTATGTGTCCTGCATGAGTAGCTGACAGTTATGAACTGATATTAAAATCTGCAAGTCCTGCACATTCTTGCGTGCAATGCAGCCGGCCAGTTTTGCTGCCGAGTTGCGGCACGCAGCTCGGTTAAATTATGGCACAGAATTCTGCTGCAAACTTGATGCACCATAAGCGTTCCACTAAGAAAATTGGACGTTGACGCATTTAGCAACGTGCAAAGACGTTACGGACCACTAACAATATAGGCCTGATACCTCACGGCGTACCGTGACACTGCGCGAGCTTTCGCGAAACGACCGCAAACATGGCGCGTTTGCCGCGGCGACGCTCGCGCCGTCTGGTAGCGCGGCCTCAGTGAATACCTCCTGCAGAAGAACCGACAACTGTGCTAGTTGGTGCATCTTTAAGCCGTGGTAAAAACAGCGCAGCGACGACAGACACAGAGAAGACAGAAGAAGACGGACAAGCGCTGTCCGTCTTCTTCTGTCTTCTCTGTGTCTGTCGTCGCTGCGCTGTTTTTACCACGGCTTAATGAATACCTCCTATATGGTAGCGAAAATGGGGTAAGATGTTCTCTTGAGCACTCTCGTTATTAAAAGGGAGTGCGCTAGGGGACACCTTACTCTCTTTTAACTCCTTTCTGTTTAGAGTGCAGAATGTACTTAGCTGGCCTTGTGATCCAGAGGGACGTGATCGAATCATGCGGAAGCGTGGTCGCTGGTGGTGTGGGGCGTAGTGCAACAATCGCCGTCGCTTCTTCGTCCTGGACGAGGGCGGGAAGTCGCGGACGGGGACCGCTTCACCACAGGAGGCACACTTTCCGCTCCACGTGTCCCTCCTGGCTCAGGCCTGAATGGGCGGCATAGTCCTTGGGAAGCAGGTGAGGGAAGGAGTTTTCACCCGCGACATACTACGGCACGACTCACCCCGGACACCGCTCTTCTTCGGAACTGGTTGCTCCTCTTCTCGCTATGTAAAAAAAGCCGCTGCACATCGAGAAAAAAAAAATGCACGGCTGCGAATCGTCTTGATCATGACTCCGAAAGAAGTCCCGACCAGCCCTTCTGCACAGGTAATATCTGCGCACGCAAATAATTCCCGCACTGCACAACACACAGAAATCGTGAAGAAAGAGAAAACTTCAATGAGGGGAACGGCGGAAACGAGATTCGTGAAAAAATTGAAAATAACGTGAGCGGATAATATTTGGACTCAAACAATTTACACAAACATTTAGAGTGGTATGCAAAAATGCTGGCGCACAGCCGGGCCTCAGACCTCCCAAACACTGCCAACGCGCATGGCAAGCTCGGCAACGTCAGGCAACGTCACAGGGGTGTGCACCTCTTATTCTTCTACGTAACCGTAGCCGAATAACCTACTTTGCGGTATTCATCATGGACGCGGAAACATTTTGTCACAATTAACACGAAATAAATGAAGATTGAACTAACAACAATACATGCAGGCGCTGACGAATCACTTGCTTTTTTATAATTTCAACGGCATATCTCACGGATCGCATAGATAACTTTGTTCTTTAAACTGCAAAACGAAACTTATTGATAAGCTCTTGAGTTAGCAGACCCTTCATATGGAGCACTCCTCCCTGTTCATTGCATGTTGCTATTAAAAAGACCACTAAAGGCGCAATCCTGGCGGCAGCCTGCCATAAACACATTCTGCTGTGCTGAGCCCGACCTTCGCTGCCTCTTGTGTAGGCGCGCACAGTGTATGGTAAGTGCGATTTCGTTGCAGAGGAGAAAATTTAACGCAGCCTGTCTTCACGCGACAGCGTTAAGAAGCTCGTGTCGCAGGAAAGCCGGCGTCGTCGGCGTCGGCCGTGCGCTAAGAATCCCGGCCGTAAGCAAAAAATCCCTCCTCCTGCTCCTCGCAATGTATTTTCCTTCCCTTACGGCGCGGTCCGGGTGTCCAGCGATAAATGTGAGACATGCGTCATTTCCTTTCCTTAAAAGGAATTTTCATTTCATTTTCCTTCCCTTACGGCCCGGTTTGGGTGTCCATCGAGATATGCGAGACATTCGTCCTTTCCTTAAGTTATCCAACGGACCACGTGTCGCGCCGAATGGGCGATGGCGTTCCGTAAACTCCCTGGCAGTGCTGCAACACGCCGTCGCGTTCCACTCTTAAAGCGAAGGTTAAGCGTCTTCCAAATTTTTTCAGGGAGCTTTGGAATCTGATGATATTTCGCGCATGGCTGGACCGCGAACCGTAGTCATCTGTTTTGTTGCTCACTTTGCAAGTACAAACTAATATACGCATTGTGAGTCGATGACGTCTGCAGTTTCTTTCTCTTTTTTAAACTTTTGTTTTCATTCTGCAACACGAACATTTAAAATCCAAGCTTGTTTGCTGGTTTCATAGAATAATAAGACGACAGGCTTAACGATGAGTGAGTGAGTGGGTGAGTGAGCGAGTGAGAGTGAGTAAGTGAGTGAATGAATGAATGAATGAATGAATGAATGAATGAATGAATGAATGAGTGAGTGATTGAGTGAGTGAGTGAGTGAGTGATTCAGTGAGCGAGAGAGAGTGAGTGAGTGAGTGAGTGAGTGAGTGAGTGAGTGAGTGAGTGAGTGAGTGAGTGAGTGAGTGAGCGAGTGAGAGTGAGTAAGTGAGTGAATGAATGAATGAATGAATGAATGAATGAATGAATGAATGAATGAGTGAGTGATTGAGTGAGTGAGTGAGTGAGTGATTCAGTGAGCGAGAGAGAGTGAGTGAGTGAGTGAGTGAGTGAGTGAGTGAGTGAGTGAGTGAGTGAGTGAGTGAGTGAGCGTTTATTGAAGAGGATGGTGGCTGGAACGCATGCGGGTGGGCCTTCAGACCAGGACTCCGGCGTTTTCTGCCGACCTTATGGTGATGAGAAGGAGCGCTGCCTAGTCGTCTAGGCGTGCGCTGGAAATAAAGGGGAGATCAGTTGGTTATCCTAAACGAACATTCAGAAGAATTGCGTGAGCTAAGTTCGCCTAACTATGTGGAGAAGAGGGCACGGAAAGCGTCCTTACTTTACGCTGGGTGCTCACGCCGTCGACATGTGGTCGTTTTTGTTCTGCTTTCTAATCAACTATGTTTAAATAATTAACCAATTATTTATTGTCCTGCTATGAACACCGCCAATAAATTATTAAATTATTATGAAGATTATTGCCGCTAAATTAGGAGTATTATATATATATATATATATATATATATATATATATATATATATATATATATATATATATATATATATATATATATATATATATATATATATATATATATCCTGCTATGAACACCGCCAATAAATTATTAAATTTATTGGCGGTGTTCATAGCAGGACAATAAATAATTGGTTAATTATTTAAACATAGTTGATTAGAAAGCAGAACAAAAACGACCACATGTCGACGGCGTTTGGCAATGCAACGGGACTTATGAAGATTATTGCCGCTAAATTAGGAGTAATATATATATATATATATATATATATATATATATATATATATATATATATATATATATATATATATATATATATATATATATAATACTCCTAATTTAGCGGCAATAATCTTCATAAGTCCCGTTGCATTGCCAAACGAACCGATGCTAGAGGCCTCAACGAAATTCCTACGAAAAGCAGTATTACCCCGTCAGAGGCTAGATGAATCCTCGTCAGCAACTTTGAAAAACACGGCGAGACGCGATTTGAAATCTGCGGTCATCTCCATCCATGTTCGGCTGGGCATAATGAAAATACGTCGCATTTTGCGCTGTTATTCGCAGAGATTAGTGAGGAAAGGACGAAGACAATTCACGCCCTTGCCGAATGAAACCGGGATGGCCCGTAGCGATGGCCCAGCGTCGGCAGTGTAAAGGTTTGTCTACAGGTGGGTGAGGCGAGCGTTACAGCGCATGTGCTGAAACGTGCTACGCGCCGAGACAGCGCCTGAGCAGGCTGTTGGAATTGAAGGTCTAGACCAGACTAGCTATGGCTTTAGCCTGAAGCCGCCAATTAACTCACCAACCCCTTTATGCACCGGCGAATCTTTTTTATTCACTTCCTCATCGATCATAAAAGATTACTGCTTGTACGTTCGATATGCATAGTGTAAAACACGGTACAGACTCTCTAGCAGCGCACGGGCTTGAAGCCACAAGTTTCTGATATGTCATCTGAACCAGCTTTCGAGTGGGAGTCGGCCTCTTCGTACCGGGAGGAAGAATTAACGAAGGCATATATTTAGGGGGTCAAAGTCGAGACCGGTAGTTGCAAGGCGGAAAATCGGCCCCCAGTCGCTTCTCCGTTCATTAAACTGTGATGTTATTTCGCCCCACCTTTCAAGGCGAAAACCTTTCTTTCTTGCGTCATCAGTGTGCCCAAGAAGTGTCCGCTCCACCTGTCAGTCAAATAATATGGAGGAAAAATAAATTTCGACCAGGATGGGATTTGAACCCACGCGGGTATAGCAAAATGGATTAACAGTCCATCGCTTTAACCACTCGGCCACCTAGTCCGACGAAAAGCGGGCAGTTTAGAAGGCACATATCGTAACTTGAAACCGGATATAGCGAACATATCGGATATAAAGAAGGTGTAATAGGTCATAACTTTATGCCGGATATAACGAAGGAGCAGTATGTCGTAACTTGAAACCGAAGCTAATTCGAGAAGCGTGAGGCGATCGTGTTGAGCTCGAGAATTCAACAGGACGACGCAGGCTTTCGCCTTGATTCAAGTAAGTTGACTGAAGTGCTCCCCTCAGTTCTTAAGGGGGAGGGGGGGGGGGGGCGATGTTTGTATTCTGCGACGGCTGTCGCGCTGCGCTCTGTGTCGTGCGATTGCGTTTTGCGGAAGGCGCAGAAAAAACGCTAGAGCAGTGGCACAGCGCTAATAGAAACAAGTCCAGTGGAAAACAATTAGAAACAGGCGGCCCTTACAGAGACACTACATTTGGAAGAACTAATGAACGAATGGACAGAAAAAAACACACAAAATTGCAGACCACCTTTGCTCTACTCTGTTTCTTCGAAGAAAATTTGCGAATATGATCAATTCCTTAAAAGGATGTATCGTATTGCGCACACTCCTTCTTTTTCTGTCTTGTAATTTTTTTATCAAGCGAGTAAAAATACTTAAATTTCTGGAAATGAGCGGTTGCATTACGATGCAACAAATCTTAAACTTTACATCGAGTCATAGATGCAATAAGAACGTTTCCAAAATGAATGATTGCGTTTTTATGTTCGTTTTGTGAGGCACTGAATGGCTTCTATGCGTATTATAGCGTTATCTCTGGGCAGTCCTTGCATCAGCCTTTTTTTTTCCCAAAAAAGAAGTTCAAGAAGCATTTTTACATTACTTGTGGAACGAGACACGCGTTTATTAAAAATTAGCCCTCTACCCCGCTCGAGATACGGCGCCGGTGTCTGTCTCGATCTATGTGCTTTCTTCAAACAGCGCTGTCACTTCTTTTCCATCTGTGGTTAATTTCCGCCTGTTCTTTATTAAACGGACGCACGCAAATATTAATGAAACTCGGAACGCCAGAAAATTGTCGATTAATTTGTTTATTTATATTACAGGTTACGATGCCGACTCAAACTGTAAGAGCAATACAGTAGCAAATAAATCAAAAATAAATTAAAGAACAGCTTGGGAGCCGAATGCACCTTGAACAGTTTATAACTGCTAAGAAACTACTTCTCAGCGTTTACATTAGAAGCTTATAATAATATGCAATAAAGCCGCAAGAAAACAATCTTACGGAAGGGAGAGCAGGAGTTTTATGCATGGTATTAAGCACAGGCGGGCAGTAAGGGCGCCTAAGAAAATGAACATCCGATGAGCGAGATGGAAAGTAAAGGCACAAAGCTTCGCGAAATGCAGGAGATGCGTAAGTACACAAACAACAAGGCACTGATAAAGTGTCTTTACATGCTCCTGTCTGCAGCCATACATAAGTAGTACCGCTGCGACAGGGAAGGTTTTTTATGAGGCATTCAAGCGAAGTGCAGTTCAGCGTTCCAACTGCCGTTTAAGCGAACAGCAGACGGCCGAGTTCGCACGCTGCTTTCCTTGGAATCCACTTAAATCTCCCTATACTATTACCCCGCCGCTTTCCACCAAATGATAGATAAATATATGCTTGTATTCCGGTGTTTTTGTTGTTAAACTTTAATATCGTGAATAATTTTGCTTAGCTTACTTTTTTGTGCGAGTTCCAACCTTTTTCGTGCCGTGCGTATGAACGCGACCCAGTCGAAAAAATCTTGGCAATTTTCATCTGCCGTTTAGTCGTAACAACATATTTTCCTGTTGCATTGTAGTATTTTTCTATAGCGCTGCAGTATTTTCTGCGATATTTTTCAGTATTTCTATCGCTACGACAAGGGACAGAACAATACTCCAGAAAGTACTCCAGAGGCGTCCGAGGAAGAATCGGGACAAACTGAAACACAACAGACATACACCGAATGGGCGAGGGATCAGAAGAAGGCCCTCCAAAAATTTACCCAAGAAATCGCAACGACGTCGCAGACACCGTACGTGGACGCCAGACTGACCCACATGTGGGCGACCCGGCACTCGTTAACGCGGCGGTGGTAACATCAGAGACACAACAGAAAGCTGGCCAAGCGCATAGCAGTCTTGATCAAACTGATCGCCGAGTATGCGGCCAAACTATGTACGGAAAATTGGCTCAAAAACCTGCGACGGCCTGCAGGGCAAGCTCTCAACGGGGAAGACGTGGTGTCTCATGAGGCATCTGATCGACCCACTGAGTATCAAAACTGCGACCAATCTCAACCTCCCCAAAGTATTGAACACGTACAAGGGAGATGGCCGCAGGCTCCTGGAAGACCTGAAGGCGAAGAACCTAAAGACAGAGAAAGGCTGACGAAGGCGAATAGGGACACTCTAAACATGATGCTTCGTAAAGCAACCAAGCAAGCACTGGGCATGCCCATATACTCATCCACGCACAGACTGATAGATATGGGCGCCCACAACACGGTGGAGGAGCTCATCGAAGCTCACCTCTCTTATAAGAGAATCCGGCTCAGTCACACGCAACACGTACGAGCCGTCCTACGCAAGATAGGATGGCAGATCGAGCCAGTACCCATCAAGGCGGCCCTTCCGGAGGACTGGAAGACGACCATTCAGACCAAACCCTTTCCCCGGAAGATGACGCCGGGCAAGGACGACGAGAGGCGCACCACGCTGGCCAAAGCCATTGCCCGGAAGCTGGAAGAGAACCCCAGGGTTCTCAACGCGGACGCCTCGCTCCGAAAACACAGTGACCGTGCAGCGCTAGTGGTTACGTCAAAAGACAGGCTGATCGTCAGCGCGTCCCTGAAGACAACAGACCCCGCAGTTGCCGAGGAAGCGGCCATGGCCCTCGCACTCGCGCAGCCGAGCGTGGACACCATGGTCACCGACTCAAAGACAGCCTACGGAAGCTTCCGCAGGGGTGTAACCTCCTCCGCGGCCCGAGCCATTCTATCCAAGTGCAAGCCTCCGAGAAGAGCCATAGAGCTCGTGTGGGTCCCGGCTCACTCGCAGGTAGCAGGCAACATCATCGCCGACTACCATGCCCGAGAAATGTCAATCCGGGCCGAGCACGAGACGGAACAGCTACCGCACCTGGTCACCAGCTTTCGGGACCGTGATTACCCGGATGTACCGCGAGGAAAGGTGCAGACTGGCAGAACCGCACCCCAAACTCACTAGGCAACAACAGACGATCCTGCGCCAAGCGCAGGCGGGATCGCTTGCGCATCCCGTACTGATGAACCGCTGTACCCTGCGGAACACGATATGCTCTGTCCTTTTTGCAAACGAGAAAAGGGCACCCTGCCGCACGTCTTGGCAGAGTGCACAAAACTCCAACCCCCCCTTCTCCCCTTCCCGCCAACACCCCCAATCCCCAACCCTTTGAGCGATGGGAGACCTTGTTATCCAGCCCCGCCCTACCGATTCAGCTCGCACTGACGGACAGGGGCCAGGAGCTGCTGGAAACATATGGGTCCCGTAACTAGGGGACCACCCCGTCGGGTTCCTGCGTGCACCACTGATTTATTTAGGGCTTAATAAATGTTGATTCATCATCATCCAGAAAATTCTGCTTATAAAAATAACTTGTGTTATCATTACAAGTTCATGGCCAAAAATCTGCTGTGACGAAAGAAAAATATTTTGTTGTGTTTTTCAACAGGCCATAAAAAGAGCCAAAGCTATCTAAGAGATGCGGGTCAGGCTTCACCACCTGGCAAGATTTTTTTTTTGTCGGCGCTCCGCGTTTCTTGTGTGGTTATAAGCCCTTATTCAGTGCCAGCCATGGATTCGTGTTCATGCTAGCCAGGGCAGAAATATTAAACCTATCAAACAAATGGGAGCGGTACATGCCGCTGACTTGGCGGCGCCGCTGGACAGTTGACTGTTATAGTGCTAGTTTGGCCGTCTAGTTCGGACAACCGGCCTCTGTGGTCGCTGCTGCGTCACCAAGATGACCATAAGTCACGTTGAGGCCCCTGCGGGTGTAAGGTCTCTGTCATTGGTCTTGAGTTGCTCCTGTCCTGGGCCAGCCGCGGTGTGCTACCATCATGCCTTGTAACCTCATCCTCTGCATGCTGCACCATGAACATTTATTTGTTCATGGTGCATTATTTGTTATTCGCTGCAGCTCATGGCGGACCAGCAAGGAAAAAGTGCGCTGAGAACAATACATGGTGTAACATAGCGCCAAGGCCTTAATTTGCTGTTCTGTACTTGCACACATGGAACAAACACGTTGAACTCTTCTCACCATTGTAGTGGACGCTCACTCAGCATTTCATATTACTGTGATATAGACACACGGCCATACGACGGCTATGAGAGAAACCGACGTGTAGCCGCTTAAAATGCCTGAGATAATTGAGTTTATGAGCACCTTAAATGAGCTGAAATCGCCACCGCAATGCGCTCCGTGGTATAAAAAGGGGCGCGCGTCTAATCTGCGAAGTCTGTGATCGGTATTCCTAAGCTATACGTATCAGGGGTTGGCGAACTCGGTAAACCATAGAAACTACGAAAAACACCACCTGACATATACACTCATGCTTAAGAAAATTCTAATCTGGAGAAGATAAAAAAAATGAAGCCAGTCACTTCTATGCATGAATGAAGCGTTAGAAGTAATTGTGTCCTCCTCGTCTTGTCTATACAAAGAGGCGGCACAGAAGAACGACGGCTGCCCGGCCTGTGCTTAGTGTTCATTTCTTTTTCTCATTACCACAGCTTGAAACTTCCGCTCCAGCTACCCTGTATGCAACGAACTCGTCGTGAATCAACTGAACAGCACGAGTGCGCGTTTTCGGTCACCTCTCTTCACTTTCGTCGCTCTCGTCCCCTCCTCCGGACATTCCACTATTTACTCTTGCACCATCGTTAGTCTCGGAGTAGATGTAATTAACTTCGTTAGGCTGTCCAGTTCACTCTCCATTTTTTTTCCCTCCTGAGCCCCGCACTGTCGAAAATTTACAGTCTAAAGAATACCGGCGCCCAAGTGCTGCTTTGTGCAAAGTTCAATTAGCGAAGCCAATTACCGTTATTCTTTGGCGCGGCTGCCTTCCCGGGAGAGCGCCCGCGTGCTTCGATACGAAATGGGCTCATCTTCATCGCCGTAGCCCCTAATAGAAGATTCCGGCGCCAGGGCCCCGAGGCGTGGACAGGACGTGCCGGTCGCCCGTATAACGCTTTTCTCTGCGCCCGTTTCCGTGGGTGGAGGCCATTCCGAGTCGTCTTCTCGCGTTGCCGGCGTTGATATCGCCGGCCGTCGTATAGGCCGGAGCGAGGCCTTGTATTTCCGTTCCACCGTCGCAATGCCGAGGCCATTCGGTCGTCGCTGGCGCTGTCGTTTCCGTCCGACGCAGTGGCCCGCACCGATGTATGACGTCTCGTTAGCGCTCGTGCCGCAGTCCGGCCGTGCTCGCCGTATCGGAAGCAGGGCCCTGGGGCGCTCTGACGTACACGTCGCCCGACCTCGCCGACGTGCTCGAACCCGCACTGCGACGCTCCGATGCGGTGGCAGCGGCCAGCTCCGCGCCACGAGGTTCGGGTAGCGACAACGCGCTGGATCTGTACTTGTCGCTTCCTCCGTGTGTTCTAAGTATGGCTAAGCGATCGACCAATAGGATCGTATCTCAGGTCTCAGGTTGGCCAAGGCGTCCTGCAACAGCGAAGATTTATTTTTTATTTTGCTCGTTTATTTGCTTGGTTGGGTGGCTGCAGACGGAGGGAGGGCGATGTAGAAATTCTGGAACTCCTTCAGCCATACACTGCCATAGATAAGACTGCTGCGTAGGTTTTTCTATGATGTCAATGCTCCTTGTTTTCTGACGGGCCCATATCATGTGATATAAGTTCGCCTTTTCCCCGCAGAGCTTACATTTCGTGTCGAACGACTCCGGGTCTATCGCGTGTAGCTAATATGGAGTGTTTAAAGTGTTTGCCTGATTTTTACGAAGTGAGACCTCTTCGACTTCATCTAACGTTTTGTCCGGTGGGGGGTTATACCCTGCGGGAAAGCCTGATGTGCTGTAGTATGCCTGCGACCGTTACCAGTGGGGTAGGGTGTTCTACAGCATCCCTGTAGGGTGCGCGGGGGAGAAATGCTGGGGCTGAGGTGTGCGCTCTCTCATTCCCTGTAATGCCCTGGTGGCCTGGTACCCATAATAAATGTTTGTTCTGGTTTGTCGCCTCTATCATGGCTCTGAATTAGGATACTTTCCGCGAGCAGCATTATCTTTTCTTTGATATAGTTACGGTACGTGGTATGCGAATCTGTTAGGATGCATTGCGATGCGGGATGCGTAGCTGCTAAGGTTATCGCCATTCATCCTCTGCAATCGCATCCTCACTAAAGAACGTTAGTCAATCTGCGGCCTGATTTCGGTGCACTAAGGCAGCCTTCGTTATGCCCCTCTAAAAACAGGCAGCTTGGGTTCGCTATTTGCTTGCTGTTGTAAGAGTCTACTATAAAGCCTGCAATGAAGACGAGATTCCCCCAGATTTGCTTGTCGGCAGGTATGAAGCTTCTAACGAGCAAAGGGCTTTTGATTAAACGCACGGGTTAACGTAGCCAGTGGGCGCCTTAGTTATAAGGTTCTTCAAGTTTTTCTTTTTTCTTATTTTATCTCATCGCACACACAACGAATGCGAGCGTGCCGCGAGTGCTTGAATGAGCCATTTTTTGTTGAGAAATGCATTACAGGCGAACGCAAGACTCCAGGTGCACATCGCATCGGTCATGAGGCCAGAAATAATAAAATCGAAACAGCAGAAGTCCTCTCATGCTTATGGGATTCTAGGGAGCCGAGTGCGTATCATTTCTTTTTTTTCCTGAGCTGCACCCATCTTGGCTGGTAGAATAAGTTTGGCTAATTTATCCCACTTAGCTCAGTTAACATGCGCCACGCTAAAAGCCTTCCCGAGCCCCCTTGGTCGCTACACAACCAATCCGAGCATATACACCAGCGCATATACAGCTCACGCACGTAGCTTTACAAGGGGTGGAAATCTTGATTCCAAATGATTACTCATTTCTGTACAGCTGATACGAAAATTGGTTGGTTTTATTTCATTTTCTATATATTTATTTTATCTTTTGTGGTCGTTTAACAAATGAAGAAAAGGAAACATCCACCCGTACTTTATCCTCAGCCTCTTTGGGGGCTTCTGAATGTCAAGTTGACCCTCTGGCACCCTCCACCTTCGTTAGATGAAGATTTGTCATTAATATTGTACATCTCTTGCGAAGAAAGCATGCATATTTTTTTTATTTTTGTGGCTTCATTCCTACATCAAGTTTCACGCACTGAGAAGTAGGTATACTTACAGCGGGTCCCAGTTCACACCCAACTGAAGGACCTGTAGTTGTAACACCAGCAGCAGCGCAGCTATCCGCAAGCGTGCCCGCGCCTCGGTTTTCCTTCGAGCCTCTCACGAATTCCGAGTTTCGTTCAAGTCCGTTTGTCCACGTGTGCTGCGTCATGTGCGTTTGGGTGCATCCCCGCCGTCCGATCCTCCCTCTTATGCATGAGCAAGCGTCATGCTACCTGGCACCTTCTTTATTTCAAGGCCATCAATCACCTCTTCGTGCGCATCTCAAACAACCACGTATCTTTTTCTCGTGGTGGGCAGTCGCGTTACAAAGGAAAATACAAAGGCGCCTTATCTCCTTCCACGGCGCCGTGCGACTCAAAACAATGCCACTCTTCCTAATTTGGTGCCATAGCTCGCGTCGGATGGCATCCATTCGTGACGCGTATGCGTGCGGCGTTTTCTCGAAAGCCACACTCCACTATGCCGATGCGTTTTCATCAAGTCAAAAAGCGGCCAGACGTTTTCAGGCGCGCGCCAACGGCGTCGCAATACCACCCGGCGTGGTTCTTTTTCCTCTTTGTTCCCTTTACTTTCTTATTCCTTATTTATTCGCGAGAACGCGCAGCAGGGAGGCTCACCTCCCTCGAACGCGCAGTGCCACGCGCGCGGCCGTTCACTCTCATTTATTCCGCGCGCGGCGCCCCGAGGAGGCGAAAAAACTGAGGCCCACTGGCCCCGCTGTGGGCAGCGGACCGCTGGTCCCTGGCAGCCGAGGAGCGCCCTGCTTTTATCGCGCCAGGGAAGCCATCTTCCCTTTGCCATTCCTGGTAATCTGGTAAGAGGCCCAGGAGAGGCCGCTTTTCCACTGAGTGCGTCTGCGCCGCCGCAAGGAAGGTGATTTGTATTGCGGATGCTGAGAAATCAAATAATACTTGCAACATCTGCAGCAACTGTCCCGCTTTGCTTGCTTTTCAGCCACAAGGTTCATTCGGCGAGAGAGGGGAAAGGAGGGGGGGGGGCTTCGTAGCTTGTTTGTTTGTTTGTTTGCACCCCCTCTCCTCTCTCTTTCTCCTTAATTGCATGCTTGCTTTCTACGACATATTGTAGGCAAGGTAATGAGTACCGTTGTATACGCACATTCTTGTGCCCAGGCCAAGAGGCGGCAGACAGACGGCCGACCGTCGGCCACGAAAAGGTTCTTCCCAGCTTTCTGCAACGCCCTGTTCGCACCCACGCTCAATGTGTAGTTTACTCAGGCGGCAGCGCCTGATCATGTCCCACACCCATAACTCTGAGCAGGTTTACCGTGGCTACTGTGACTTTTGCACTGCAAAGAACTAAGTCGGAAACTTTGTGGTTCAAGAAAAAATAAATATTTTCATCGCGCGAAGCGTGCTTTCCTGCAACGCGCGCCACGTAGCACTCGAATACATACGCAACGTTTGTCGCCAACCGCATTATAGACCCCAAGCACATGTTGTATGCGCTGATGAATTCATTTTTTTTTTTTGCCTTTATCCCCGCGCTTCCTATCAAGTTCTCTCAGCTCTCATCTTAGTGCAGCGTCATCATCCGCATCTGTGCTTGAGGGTGGTTGACAGATGTGTCCGGACTCACGCATTTGTTGTAGCCGTTGTGAGCGCCAGAATTGTGGCTTACCAGCACTGCTCGATTTTTAAGTAGTATGCGAGTTATCTTGAACTTTTGAAGCGTACGCGGCTGAAGAGGTCATCTAGAAGCCAAAAGGCAGAACTTTTGGAGGTATGTTGCAAACTGCACAATCCTCGTGTTCATTTCTATTTGTCAAATACGCCGCGAACTACACCATGGATGCATGGTGTTCTAACGCGACTGGCACCATTTGCAACAAAGCAGTGCGAAGATGTTAGACATTTCTGCCATGCTTTCGGATCATGCATATGGGCTTTTTTGTATATACACCCACGGTCTTCACTAAGCTCAGTTTCGTTCCGAGTGCCTGCTGCAAATCGGAATTCCTTTTTTTTGTAGTTGTTTCTCGCAGTCATGCTGCCGCATCTTTTAACGCGAGAGCGTTAGTACCCCAATGTCAGGATTAAGTGCTAGGGCTTTAACGTAGTTAAACCGAGTAGACGTGCAAAGGCATGTGTTTAGCCTGTTTGACTCATGGTTTTGCTTTGCTGGGTCGTCGTCAAGTCTGGCGACGACATTAGTTCGATTACAGTATTAGTTCTTAGAGACGACGACGTGCAGTGCACAGGGTGAGAGCGTGTTGAAGTTTAACACGCGGTGTGATTGGCCGCGGCGATAGCATAGTGCTTTCGTGCACGAGCTGGCCAGCGAAGCTGATCTGTGCGCGCCGCTACGGGTTCGAAACCCAGGCGCTGTAATATTTCTTTTGTTTATTTAAGTATTCAAGGTCAGGATTCGGTGATGAAATATGTGTTGTAGGTCGTGAAGTAGAGCCTTCGTTCTGAAAATTGTCTGGCATTGGAGTCGACCGTTTGAAGCCTCGCAGTCAGAGCAACCGGCCGCTCCGGCAAACTAAGTGGGCCACATTGACACGTGACCTTGTTGCGTCACCACAACCTGCCCACCGGATTGCGATCAAACTGACCACCGTTACAGGTGGCAGTTAAAGGAATGATTGGCCGTGAAAGGTTTCTCAAGAAGAGCAACCTCGGTCGCACAATCCCCACCGGTGGCAGCACCTGCCATCGCAGGGCAGTGGCGCATCGCTTAACCGCTGCATCACTGCGCCAGGAGAGGTATGCGGTCTTTCAGGGATATATGAATGTACAAGTCGAGCATTACCAATTCCACATATATAGGAATTAGCCTGTTGATGCTATCGCGTTATACCCTTCAGGCAGAGCTTAAGTGACCCTCCAACTCTTTTTGCAGTAACTACGACCCTAGCGCGATAAAGCAGTCCAAGCCAGTAGCCTTCACCTCACGAAGATCGATTTGTACACACTTCTGAAACTGGGTTCGTAGCTCTCCTGGTGCTTAGTTGTCTAATGCTCGGCCAGGCTCTTGGAATGTAATGAGCTGGCTTCTGTTTCTTTCTATAATGTTTCTAGAACTCGCTATGATAAAAGAGTTCGACTTTCGCGTCGACATGCACTCACATCAAGCCGAATGCGTTCGGGCTATAACTCAGAAAGCCTAAAAACTACTGTGCAGTTGAAGAGCGCGAATGACTGCGGCATAGAAAAGAATGTTGAGGGTAAACACTACCGCGTGCGGTTACAGATGCTATTTGTATATATAAGATGACATTGTAGCATCTCATTCTTGCACTTTTTGGCGTCTAAAGTGGTACGTGGAGTCTGGGAGCCAATGGCTAAACAAATGACCGCTAACTGGCAGCTGGAAGGAAAGCTGTGAAAAAGACGAGGAGAACGAACTCCTTGCTTCATCTAATTATCAGAAACAATGTATATAAAAATAAACCTTGGTCAAAAGAAAAGTTTTAAACTTAGGTAAAACTGATGAAAAGCTGTCATCATCAGTAAGATAAGCCCAAGGACCAGCTTAGTCCTGAACAGCTGAAATAAAAAAACATTTCGCATAGAGTAAGCTTTTCTTACCTACTTAGACGCCAGCTTTGAAGTACTAACTTTGCGCAGAGAAGTTGTGGATGAAAGCTGCAGCTTTTTTACGTTTTGACGATAATGTAAATATGCTCACGTGTCGTTACACACAGTCAACACATTTTTGTGCCGCGTAGCTGTTGTGAAACAAAGTAAAATTATCTATCATTGAACGTAAAAAAAAATATATGCAAGGACTTGCTTCAGAAATAGTTGCACTTCATAAAACTTCTCAAACTTTGTTGACAATGAAGACTACTTACGCCTGGAATCTCTCACAAAAAGTCTGTCTTTAAGGCCATTTGTATCAGCTGAGTTTCGACCAATACAAAATTGCGCTTCATCGTTTGCGAGGCTTCCCCTCGTCTTTCACCCTCCTACTGCCCTGCAGGCTCCGCATCTACGTGGAAACTGTGAGATGCTAGGTATACTTCACCCTTCGAGGCGTGATACGCAGATCTGTTACTTTTACTAGCAAGGGCGTTAAGCCGTAATTGCTGCTACAGACGCGGAACTCGCTGCGTTCGCTCTTTTCGTTATCTACTTAGCTCCCATCGGCACCTGCCACTCATTACACGAGAGGAACCCAACCAATAATAGTCGTCCGTTTGGCATGAAGTTAAAAAAACCCGAAGGATGGATCGCCAGAGGAACATTCTGTGTCCTATGTTGCTTCTACATCTGCGATTCGCTGATTGCATTGCCTTGCTAAATCACTCTGGAGATGAATTTCGAAGCATCATCAATGACTTAGACAGGCAGAGCAGAACGGTTGGTCTAAAAACTAATATGCAGAAGACCAAAGTAATGTCAACAGTCACGGAAGGGGACAGCAGTTTACGATTGGTAACAAGACGCTGGACGTGGTACGGGAATACGTCTACTTAGGGCAGGTAGTGACCGCGTATCCGGATCACGAGAATGAAATAACTAGAGGAATAAGAATAGGGTAGAGCGCATTTGGCAGGTTCTCTCAGATCATGAATGGCAGTTTACCAATTTCCCTCAAGGGAAAAGTGTACAACAGGTTTATCTTGCATGTATTTACCTATTCGGTGGGAACTAAAAGTGTTAAATTTAAATTAAGGACAACACAGCGCTCTACGGAAAGAAAAATTATAGCTGTAACGTCAAGGAACAGGAAAAGGGAATATAATGGGTCAGAGAACAAACGCGGGTTAATGACACTCTAGTCGAAACCAAGACGAAGAAATGAGCTTGGGCAGGTTATGGGTAACGGACGGGATACCAAGGGAAGGCAAGCCTAGCAGGCGGCGGCAGAAAGTTAGGTGGGCGGATGAGATTAAGAAGTTTGCGGGCATAAGATCGCCGCAGCTGGCACAGGACAGTGTTAATTTGTCGCCTTTGTCCTGCAGTATGCGTAGTCAGGTTGATGATGATTGTATCTGGCTCATGTGCCCACCAGGACGTTATCTGACGTTTGGGCTCTTATTTGGCGTCTTTGTAAAGTGTTTCACGGTCCCGTTCAAACGCTAGATGCACACAAACAATGGCGATTGCACACGTGGAATGCGGATTGAGCGCCAGCTATGAAGGCACAATCACGTTTCATCCCATTTACTCATCGTCGGTACTGTTCACGCAGGCTGCTCCGCACTTCCTTCCCGGTTTCTCGTTCTCAGCACATCCGAATTCGGCGGAAGCCAGCGGGCGGGGTCTGAAGATGACAGGGGAAGAGCTATGTTGTAGAGAGCTTGTGAACGCGTTCTCTCGAACCACCCCTCCAGCTTCACCCCAAGCCCTCGCGCGGGTGCCTGGCCGCGTCTAGTGTTACACTCTCGGATGGTGCAACGCGGTCGTCGTGGGCCCCGGTTGGCTGCTCCGTGACGGCAGCCGCTTCGAAGAGCGAGACGCTTGCTGTCGAATCCTGTGGCTCCCTGCTGAGTCCCTGGTCATTAAGAGGATCGTGGCTTTCCTGGACGTTCCTTCTCCCAAGGTGCCGGGGTCCTTTTATGGCTTTCGTTTGCGCTTCGCTGTTTCCTGCGTTTTTCATTCCCATTCGAAGTCTACCTTTGGCGTTTGCGCACCGTTCCTTTATATATGTTTTCTTTACAACAGGAGCGTGGCTGTGGAAAAGGCTGGCGGGCCACCCTCTATCATGTTCGACGTGGACACTTCCTCACTATGTCAGGACTACTACGTCTTTCCCGGTAACCTTCTCCCTAAGAACTATAAAAGAACGTGGACTGTATGCCACCCGAAATCACGAGCTTTGTCCCACATGTTAAACGTGCAGAACGGATAGTGCGAAAAATCGACGCAGTGAATGTCCTTCCAGCGAACTAGACGTGAACAAGTAAGCTCGGTGGAGGTCATCATTAGAGGAACGATTGTGAGCGCTTCTCATGGGGCCTTCAACGTGCTTCTGCGCAATTCTAAAGTCACGTCTCCCCTTGACACTTAACATCTGCCGCTTAACCTCCTATCGTGCCTTGAGCAGCGTGAGCTCCTCAGCCTTGTGTTCCATCGCCATATTACATTCCGCACCATCTGCGCTTTCTTTTCAGTAATACGGAGTGCTGAAAATGAAATGAACTGCAGAACAGCCTTCAAAGAGTCCAAGTCTCTACATCTATTCTTTACTGATAACGGGCAGCGATGAATTGTTTCCCAGAAAGATTTGGTTTATGGTTTCGTTTATGGGGGTTTAACGTCCCAAAGCGACTCAGGCTATGAGAGGCGCCGTAGTAAAGTGCTCCGGAAATTTCGACCACCAGGGGTTCTTTAACGTGCACTGACATCGCACAGTACACAAGCCTCTAGAATTTCGCCTCCATCGAAATTCGACCGCCGCGGCCGGGATCGAACTAGCGTCTTTCGGGCCAGCAGCCGAGCGTCGTAACCACTCAGCCACCGCGGCGGCTTTTTTCCCAGAAAGATTAATAAGGAAAATATGTGGGAAGTTGTTTAAGCCTCGTCCTACAGGCGTGCAACCTAGATGTGCGCTTGAAAAATCAGCTTTCCGTGATCAAATATCATGTATCCCTGTTTATGTCTTTTTTTACACGTTTTTGGCCGAATTCCCACAGGTACAGCTGGTGTGATAAGAACCGTTCCTAGTGTGCAATAAGCAGAAGTATTTTCTTACCTTTAAGTACCATACCACGCGCCTTTTAATACGTGGACTTTGCGAGTCATACGGCATTCTTTCATTTTTGTAAATGAATTGGAATCTCGATATCTCGAACCCTCACGACCTGTAGCAGTTCGCTGAACTGAAAGTTACAGCGTGCTGAAATCTCCTAAGCTGACGCAAGTTTGTATTGAACACAGTGGGCGACAGGGCAAGAAGTCCTTGCGTTGTCGGCTCGTGGTCTCATTTGGGAGCATGGACTTGGCTGTAACTTCGCAAGGAGCATGCAAAATCACGACAGAGCACGTTAACGTACGTCATCCTGTCATTTGGGGCTACCTATGGATGCCAAGAACGGCATCTATCGCATTCTTTGCCAGCAGTTATAGTTGCAGAGGAAAGACAAGCGCGTTCCCTTTTGCTCTGGCTTTGGAAGTACTTCAGCAATCTTGGGTGCACCACTTAGAAATCCTTCCGACTTTTTCTAGGTGCGGAACTACACTAGCCTTGGCTTGAGCTTAATGGTTAAGGGAAGGCATGCGTTTGTGTTAAATTTAGTGTGACCGATTTTAAGCCACAAATCTGGGGACTGCGGTAGCGTGCGCTTTTCTCGTGAATGGTGAGGAAGAAAATCGAACGGAAAAAAGCCAATCTGATAGCTTCATATGTGACGAAGATGCAGTGCTTCGATGGAAAGCTAAATATGTCTGAATTAAACGTCTCTGCGCTATGCTGTACAGCTTCTCCCAAAATTGAGATTTTTAAAGTTAATTGTTTATGATAGCTAATTAGGGATTTTTTTCTCGTCTAGTAAGTGCGTAAGAGCATGATTTTTCCTGCTCCATCCAGTACTACACGGGCGTATTTTGAAGTCATGGCTCAAGTTGCGTGGGACGGCTGGTATATGCATGCGTTCTTTTTCGTTTTTCTTTCCTCTAGTTCTTCTTCTTGTCAAGAGCACAGTGCGTTCTAGTTTACTAAGGAGCGCCAGCGAGGCCCCGTGTCTAGGGAACCCTCTTCCGGTGACGTGTGAGGTAAAAAAAGGGCGGTAGAAGAAAGCAAAAGGAAGCAGCTGCAGCAGGCATGTAGGTGCGAGGATGGACGCAGCGGTGCTAGGCCACTGGGCTGCGCGAGGTTGCCTGCGATGCGTTGGCGAGCGAGTCCGCCACTTTTTACGCGTTTTCTTCGGCTGCAAGCTTGTGGAAGGGCTTCCGCGACACTTTCTCTGTTTTGGTGCAGCAGCCTGCAAGAACTCTTTACGGCCACGAAGGTGACCCGCCTGCTTCGTTTTTCTTTTTCTTTTTTCTATTCCCCCTTACTCCTTCCCCCGAGTGCCTGCGTGGTCGTTCAGCCATTTCGTGCCGGAACACGCGTGTGTCCGTATGGCAGCGGCCACTGCGAGCCAGGATTCTATCTTGGTGGGAAACACTTCGTTAGGGACACGAACGGTCGCCACTCTGAGCGCTCTGGCGGAAGTACGAACCAAACAACGCGCGCGATACGTGCTCAAGGAGCATCCCTGGCGCGATCGATACAGCTGCAGTGAGAATATGGAGATAGAAAAAAAAAACAGAAAAGGGCACGAAAGAGGTGGCAAGGAGCCGTCTGCTCTTGACGTTTCGAACAGCACGCGTAGAGAGAGCGAGGAAGAGGAGAAATATTTTCTTTCGCACAAATGGTAGCGAAGCGGCCGAATAAAAGCAAGAGAATGGAGAAAGTGAGAAAACAATGGGTGAGATGCTTGGGGAATAGGGCACCTTGTGACATTTCTCGACCATATTTTGGTGAGCGTAGTTCAGAAAGGAGGGCTTAAATTGGAAGATACTGTGGGCGATGCTGCACAAGCGTAGGCCTTTTTTTTTGTTTGCTGCGTCAAGGTTGCGCGTCGGGGAGACATGTTGAGAGGGCTCGCGATCAAAGCGAAAAATTTTGGCGAACTTGAAAGTGAATCCAGGCGCTTGAAAAGCTGGCTGACACATCAACGGAACGAGGTTGTTAGTGGAAGCAGAGCCAAGGGCTAGAAGTGGGAAGTACTAGACCACAAGTGGCATCTGACCAAGGAACTGAAAGAAGGTAGCTCGGTCATCGTCAAACACCATATGATTAGACTATCTGTCTTTTTTTGTTCCTTCCGTTAACTTTGTCCGTGCACACAGGTGCCTACGTTTAACTTTCGTATTAATCGATCTCAGCTGTAACAAGCTTGTGACTCTTGGGGAGTTTGCTGTCTTTCCTTTCTCTGCACGACACACCGGTGCGATATGGCTTTTTTTTTTCCACACCTGCTGCGCTAACGAAAATGTGCGTGTCAAGATGCTCTTGGGAACTTTACGCGCAGAAATTTGGAAGAAGACAACTGATTCATTACGTTCAACGGTGTAAAGTTCAAAAGAAAGAAAAACTGAGGCACACTAATGTTAAACATTTTTTGTTTGTAATATCAGCTATGTAGTCTCATACTATAACTAAAGTGGGGAGACTAGATAGAGTGGAGAGTTGATAAGAATTGACGCTAAAATATCCTTCAGATTTCAACTTTTCTTGTATGAGGGAATCTGACCGATATAGTAATAGAGTAGCCAGATCTCATTTACATTTAGACTAGTTTCCAGGATTTAGGTTTTAACCTAAGCTGTAATCTGCTCCTGAATACTAATTAGATTTCCAAATTAACCGTAATCGCATTCGTGGAACACGCCTTGGTGGTGCTTTTGCATTACGATGGCGCTAGATCGGCCCAACAAAGCAGATAGCCAATGCACGCATGTGTTCACATTTGGTTGAGTTTGTGCATAATTTATCCTCCGATCTGCTATTCAAAGGTTGTACACTTGCAACTTGTTTTGCGGTGTTCAGAATCAGTGGGAACAATCTTCAGCCGGTGCTTCTGCAGAATCCGAGCGTGCGTAGTTGTTCCGCTCGGTCGCACACTTTAGCGCGTAGTTCCTTATTCGAGTAAGCCACCGCCAAGCAACCAAAGCCAGAAGCTAAAGCCTAGGAAGGCACTTGTTCCTAATTTTGTCAGATTAATCACTCCTTTATCTCTAGATTGGGTGTACAATGGAAAAAATACCAGTTTTCAAATTGTTTCGCGGTGTTTTTAAAATCAACGAATAACAATCTTCAGCCTGAGCTCCGTTATGGTTTGAGACTGTCTTTACTTTCAATGAGGGCACAGCGGCTAAGGCATTATGCTGCTGGGCACGAGGCTGAGGGATTGAACTCAGGCCTCTGACCACGACCGCATTTCTATGGGAGGGGAGAGGATGCGAAATGGAAACGCGCTGCTCGTGTTCTCCACCGTGTTAAAAAGAAGCCAGGTAGTGGAAATTAATCCGGCGCTCTCTACTACGGCGTATCTCATATTCAAGGGGCGGCTTAGGATGTTAAACTCCACATTCTGGTCTCTCTGCTTCTTTAGCGATTACCTCGCGATAATTATTAGAGATAGCCAGCCATGTCCGCGTACATCGCCAGGTGCTAGGCATGGCTACCGTTTGGATAATGCCGCGATCACGCTGAAGCCTCTCGTCAGCAACAAATTCATCAAGAACTTCACCCGGAATGAAGCAGAATGTGGATTGGAGGAGCTTGCATTGTCAGCTTACTGCTAAGAAAAACGTCTGCAGAAAGTAATCTCGCAACATCATTGCCCCTTGTTCTGAGCGTATTTGCATTCATATTAATGTTGCAGCAAGAAATATACCAATTATGTCTGCCACACGCTGTGAAACATTTCTCCTTAACATGTAGTTTTATTTTAGCAGACATTCCATTATTGTTTTTTTTTTCGGTGCGGAGTTGGTAGGGGGTTGTCAGTATTGAACGGCAAGGCGAAAATAACGTGAAAGAGCAAATAAAATGCAAGGCTCAGCTAATATGTTTTCAGTTTTGAATAACTGTTTCTCTGGCCAGTAAGCCAAACACTTTTACTCATAGGCAAGGTTTTTGCGGATACAAGAACCTACTGTTTCTCCCTCTCTTTGAACGAATTCATCCTTGAATTCTCCATACATTGGTCACTTTTTCTTGTCAGCCGAGCCCCACATGATATGCCATGAAATGCAAAAATAACAACTGCATATTTAGGGAGGTGCGCATTGACTTAAGTGGTGCCGGGTTCACGGCGTGAATTCGTGGCGGTAAAGACATATCAGTGTATGCTGCTGCCACTCTTGCTGCACTGTGCATTTGCACAACTTTATTATGCTCTACATTTGTGCTTTAGGTCGCTTTGGAATTTTGTTTTAGACGATCAGAGGCCCTTCATATGGAACTCTTCAAGGCAGCTGATGAAATGAATGCTCGAAAAGAGCGCAAAATTTGTCGTTACTGATTACTGATGGCTCTAATATGGCGGGAACTATGCTGATATAGTTTCAGTTATTTTCCTATTGTTTGTACAAAAACAAATCTAACGAAGACCAGCTCATCTTGATGAGATTTCTTTTTGCCGTCAGACCCCACTGGTTTTTATCACGGGAAATTATCCTGCCTGAAATACACTCGCTACCTTTGGCAAAGTGTAAGTTTTCGTTTCTGGAAGGCAAATAAAATAGACAACGAGCGTGTTCTTTCTACAACGCATTCATTCCTGAAGACTGTTGGGGGCAATTTCCGGTTACCGCAGTCCGACGGAAATTTTACCAGGACGTACGAGGCTTTTTTTTAGGAAAAATGTGCTCAGAGCCTCCGTTTAATTATCATTTACAAGCCCAAGCCCCTTCTAAACGGACGAAGAGAAACGTAATTCGGTTATTATGTACCGTTTCTTAGCAGGTTTATAAGATTCAAAATTTTGTATTTATTCTTCTTCTTTACGGTTTCCGTTCAAGGCCAAGTAACCTGTTTTATTAGTGACTACTTTGCACAATGACTACGCTCGCTTGCGATGATGAGGTCCAGAACCACATATTTGCTAGACGTAGAAAAACGCGCAGCACTAAATTTCCTCGTCTTCCAAAAAACAAGATAACAGAGTTTCTAGAGAAAATGTAGCGTAATATAAGCGGAAGCCCACGTGTGCGAGAAATGAAACAAACCGCATACTGCGTACGCATGGTCTTTCAAGTTGGAGGTTTGCTGCTTGCCGCTTTGAAGTTAGCCGCGTATCATATTACCGTCGCTTACTCCAACAAAGCGATATTTTCACAAACATTGCGTGGAGATTGTCACTAATCGTGGTAGAATTGCAGGTATAAAATGGGCACCTTCATCCCTCGTGTTAACACCTTGAAACGCTAAACTGCTCTTTCTCTGTACATTAGAATAACACCATTGAGACTGTCGCTATTCGTGGTGCAGTTTCAGCATCGTGCAGATATATTCGAAAAAGCCCGGATTTCTCCTTCCGTAACAGCCGGTTTTTAATTTCATTTGTAATTTCCCTTAAAGGCACGAAGGCATTAAATAAGGGGGGAGCAAAATCAAGGTCAAAACAGAGAAATAATAAATTGATAAAAGAGAACAATAACAAAAAAACAGTATGTAACAGTTAAATGATCTCGCGACGGAAAAGTAAAATGCACGAGATCGAAACAGGAAAAAAAATTCTATATGCATCACTCAGTCAATACAAGAGAAAAATACAGTGCAAAAGGCATGACATAAAAAAGAAAAGTAACAATAAACAGCTGTTCAAAGTGCCGAGATGAATATGGCAGGAACTTTTCGCCCTCATGAAAAATGGTCGTTTAGTTTATCCCGGAAGATTTGCGGTTTATGCATGATGCGATGATATTTGGCAGGCCATTCCATAGCGCTATTGCGTCCGGAAAAATTGATTACTTTAGAGCTAAGGTGCGACAGTTGATGCGTGCAATGCTATTGTCATGGCTTAGGCGGCTAGGCGTCCTGTGCGGGGGCTGTAGTTTTTCGTGTCTCGTGCGTGGGTGATAATAGAAATGATGAAGAAGGCAGAGGCGAGATATAGTGCTGCGTGACTCGAGTGATGCAATGGCAAAGGAGTGTTTAAGCGCGGTGATACTGGTTTTCTTTGAATAGCAAGATGTTATAAATCAGATGGCGCGATTCTGCACGGCTTCAAGGCCAGTGGCGAGCTACGCTTGTGATGGTGCCAAATGGATGACGCATATTCTAGTTTTGGGCGAATGAATCTTATATATGCTACTAGAAAGACGTCTTGCACACTGTCAAGTGGCACTACGGCTCTCTTGAGAGATGTGAGCAGGGTCGCCCCTTCGCTTCATCATTTGGGGACCACGTAATACAGTGATGTTGCTCGATATATTACGGCCTCTTTGTCTTCTGAGGCCCACGGCTTTCCATTGATACACATTGGTTTAGACGTTTCATAATATGTGTTTTGTTTGGCATCGATGCTGTGAATTTTCCGGCCGAGTGAATTTTTCTTGTAACTGGACGTGGTACGCGCATGAAGCCTACGAATCGTTGAAGGGAACGCTGTCCTTCCCAACGCCACACGAAAAAACATAACAAGCATGTATTACGGCGCTGCGATCTTTTTAAAAGAACAAGGATTACCGGTGCTGTCGTTGGGAAACGCCAGAGAGACTTGTACGAGTAGAAGTTTGTTGTTTTGGTCGTTTTCGCAATGGCAAGTTTACTTCAAATATTAATTTCCTCATATTCATGCGATCTGTGCAAAGTGGTCAAAAAGTTCTTTAGCTTTAATTGATTCTTCCCAGACAGTTCATACAAAATGGCAAATCATAGCGACGTAGATGTTTACCGTAGTAACTCGCTTTGTTAATCTAGTGTAAAGGTGGCTTTTCTGTCACGGGTAGTTTTAAATAAAATTTCAACATTTTTATTGCTCTCCTTTAAGAGGCAACACAATGACACGTTTATTATTGTTGTCCCACTACAGCTGCTTGCTGCCAGTATTCGCTCTAAACCTAGCGAGCAGTTATCCCTTAGGATCTGGTTCAGGCAGCATTCGAAACGTGGAAGATAACATCGTATACATGCAGTATATTGATGTGCATTGCAAGAGGTACTGTATATTTCTCTCAGTGTATTTTTACACACGTCATCTTTTTACTTTAAGGTAATTAAGTTAATTGTTGTTTCAATTATCTAGGGTTTTAATTTTGGTATCGTTAACCCTTTATTAGAGCTTCAGTCTCTTCCTAGTTTTTTTTTTGGGGGGGGGGGGGGTTCTTTTCTGCTGGCTTCGGAAACTCCCTTACCGTTAGGACTGTTTGCTGATTGCTTCGAACTCGATGGTTGTGCCCTTCGGAGACTCAGATCTCAATTTTTCTTATTTTGCCTTGAGCTAGGTAGTGTTCTTTAGAGTACGGCATTTATTGGAACGAAAATACAGCAGCGCACAAAAAGGCCTAGAAACACACACCCCACAGTAGTCACTTTGGGACATTAAACCCCATAAAACTGAACGAAAACTAAACTGTTTTTGGTAGGAAGAGAGCGATGAAGTTGGCGCATATCATTGCAGGAGACAGTTTGGCCTGAGAAAATTGGAAATAACCCGGCGTACTAGAAATCTGCAGAAGCAGGAATTTCCCTGGAGCTGGTTGGTGTTCTCTAGCGTATGACATTTTTTAGACCGCAAATTTAACAACGGACGAAAAGACAAACACATTTCGCACAGGCGCAATTTTTATTTGCATGGTAACTTTGGTTTCTCTCGCACTACCGCATGAAACCTGGGCTTATAAATAGCGAAATTTCATAGGATAGTGTCAGGGGAGCTGGTCACGCGTAAACCTCAGAAGGTAACGGCTCAAGAGAAGAGGGTACCTTCGAACAACCACGGCGCTTTCGCGCAAGAGAAATAAGAGCTGGTAACTTACGGCTCATACTGCACCGTTTCCTGCCATGAAAGCTCATGCCTCTCTGCAAACCTGGAATCATAAAGTCTGCCTCTGTGTCACTTTCCCAAGTTTATTCTTCCAGCTGCAAAATGACTTTTGTGAAGTCAAGTCGTAAACTCGACTTTTTATTCTCGGCGTCGGACAATCGCCGCCCTCTTCCATTTCTATATTCTGTAAAGCGTGCTTCACCATCTGGTTAGTTTACGTGAGAGGAAGCCATCACTAAAAGTTCACGAGCACCGCGAACAATGCCTTAAGTGCTGCAACGAGATAATCTGCTGCCAAAGAAGGAAGCACTAGCAGGCATAGTAATAAAAATTGAAATAATACAGCCCCATGGGCTTGCGGAGGCACCATGGAGGGGAAAAGCAGTGCAACAGAAAAGGATGGAAAGCATGAGTGACTAGGTGGTTTAGAAGCAAACTCTTGTACAAAATACTTCTTGGCACACAAATAAATTATCCATATAGGTAATATTCCGCAGCAACGTGTTGACTTATTAGAGGAAGTAGTATTATGTCGCAGCAACAATGCAGTGTCATGCCGCAGGGATATCTCGCAAGTCTATAAAGGTTCTCCAATCGTAATCATCGCTTTCATGTAGGCGCAATAAGCACCACAAATTAGCTAAGAACAAAGTAATGACGGCCAAAAGGCAACATTCTATGGTGCTGGGTCTCGTTCTAGGGCGCCAAACTTGGCAGTAAATCTTATTCTGGCAAACGTCGGAGGCCGCAACACCTATTTATCATTACCTTATTGCGCAACCAATTCAAAATATACGCATTTAATTTTACTCCTAAGTATATTAGTAGCTGTGTAATTACAACTCAGGACAGCTGTAAGTTTGCAATGGTTTTATCTGCCATCAAAATGACAGGATTCAACTGCAGTGTCGTCGTTCTGGGGGCTAACGCATTCGTGGTAAGTCACCCAGAGGGCATTCAAGGCATATCGCTCTGTGCTTGCTCCTTTGCTGGTCCAGATCTTCATTACGTCTCTGTGCGAAAAACTTATATGTTATGATTTTTAGTGAATGTTAAATCCCGCATCCAATAACTTCTGACTTCAAGCACCATAAAAGTCTCCTTTAATCATTGTTTCCACTTTTTATCAACGTGTGCGGTATCAAGGCTACTGCAAATATCCTTCCAGCGAAAATAACTGTGTGGGCGTTTTTATTTTTTAGTGAAGATGTGCGATATTTTGCCCCAGAAAGGTCATGCTCTGTTTTATTAAAGAAATCATGTACCGCAGAAAAAATCAGAATAATTTTATTAACTGCTAAGTACTGCGCCACTGTAACTACATTCCTTCTCCGTGAATTTCCTACTTCGCTTAGCAGCCAGCATTCGAGACTGACCAAAGCCATATGACCCAACACACTTTCTCTCTCTCTCTTCGCATCGGCTTGAAGGTTAGTGCGGGGAGCAGAACATCTAGCTAGCCTAGAGCTCTGTGCAAGGAATGTTCCACGATGAGCATACTCGCAACCGGAGATCCTGCTTCCATTTCTCACGCAAGCTAGCGCCGTTTAGTTTTTTTTTTGCGAAATGTAGAGAAAAATAGTACAATTCTTTTTATTTAACTACTACACAAACTTGTCAGTGGAGTTGCTCAAGATGTTTGAACATTTATCGCCTTCGCCAGCTGTCACAAGACTCTCAAGCAAACAAGCTTACCGGATCAAACAACTTGCTTGCAAAAAACAAATTATTCTCTTTTCCTGGGAACAGCCCACATGGAAGGGGCTGCCAGCTTACTTCGGGAATTACGTTTTGTTTTACCTCTATCTCTTACAAATATCTCTCTTTTCAGGGATCGAAAACGCCAATTGGGTATAAAAGAAAAGAAAAGCGTCTGCGTGAGGAACACGTTGATTCTGTGAAGTCTTTGAAATGAACCTGGCCCTAGGATAACTTGAGTAGCGTGCTAGCAGACCTCCCGCTTCCACACAATTCTTAATATTTCTCGTCAAGACTTGAAAAACGGGAAAATGGCGGACGACACTTATATTCTACGCAAAAAAAAAGACCGCTGAGCTAAGCTTTAATGACATCGCGAGCAAACACGCCCGTTCAAAGCGGAATCGAACTGAATAACAACTGCGATCACCATGGTGGGATAGGGCGAGAGCGGCTGAAGCGAAAACTTTCATCTGAAATAATACGTCCGTACAGTGTATCTCTACCGCTTCGGCGAAGACATTACGTGGCTGCAGCGCAATACAGTCGTCGCGCACTCGTGGAGGATGTAAGGCCACTCTTCATTGAGTTCGCTGTATCACACCGCAGTACTTTCCTGTTTGTTCTTCGTGCAATTTAATAGTTAAGTGCCAAAAAAAAACACTTTTATTATATTTTGTTTCGGTACACTGAAGAAATAAAACTAGCAAGCGCTGACACAAATAACTAATTTGTGCTTTCTGACGCGCTGCCATGGTGGCAGACTGGACTGTGTAGACGTGCGTGTGTATCGCAATTTCGTCTGCTTCTTTCTCCTAGGTTCTCAAAGTCAGAGCAATCTTGATCGTGCAAATGTGCGGGAAATAAATACAAACTATTTGGGCTGATAGCCCTGTGCCTATTGATTGGTCCAATGCAAAATATAATTCGTCAGGTAGATACTAATGAGCAACAGGAATCAATACGGCTCAGAACAAATACACATTTAAGCGAGTAATTCATAGCCCTATAATGCATATAATAAAGTCGCAATGATAAGTAAAAGCCCTGAACATAAGTTCACGAATGGTAAAAAAACAGTGAATGGCAACTTTACTTTAGTTATTTACTTTAAATATAACGAAAATGACCTTACTCTGGCTGTCGCAGTCCCTCGTACTTGGGTATGCACGGAAGACCTGCAGACAGTTCTCATTAACTGTAAGTCGTCGCATGGATAAATCGGTCTTCGCTCCTGAAACCATGCCACGTATCCAGTGCGATTCGATTCCGTCACTGCCAGGTGCTGGCCTGACCAATGCGCTAATGTACAACTCGTGCCAAAAGTTAATGGAAAACGGTTCAGTGCCCTAATTTCGCTGCCGTCCGGAGTGTTCGAAATTCGAAGGAGCAGTGTGTTGGCGCAGAAGTGTGGCAGTGAGCCGCTCCGCATGCTTTCCAAACTCCAAAACGTGCTTCAGTACGTATTCATGTCAGAACCATGTTCGTTTCCTCCTGACACCGCTTGTACTCGAGTATGGAACGGTCGCTGGGGACCGGTGCTACCAGACGGAATTGATGCGTTGAGGTGCGGCCGCTCCAACTGCGGGTTTTTGTCACTGCGAGTTCTCATTTCTAGACTCGTTTGGCGACAGGTGACATGAATCGCACTGCACTTATGGAGGGCCCCGCTTACTTTGACTCCAACAACGAATTAATAGCACGTTCGGGTTTGTCTTAAGCCTGGCCCGCATGGAGCGCTTTTCCGGGCGATTCGTCGGCGTCGACGGCAGCGGAGAGTTCTTTCGCCGCCAGAGAGGACGTTTTTGCCACACCGTCGGGTTGTGGCGGAAAAAAAAAAAGAAACGCCGACGCCGCGTCGACGCCGGAGGAGGTCAGCGACAGAGGACCAGTGAGAGCCGGAGCGGGCGTCACGTGATTCTGGACGGAGCCACGTCGGCCGAGAGAGACGCATTCGCGAGCATTTTGCGTGCGAGAGCCAGCGGCTTCACTTCGCTTCCTGCGCATCCGTCTGATTTCAGTATGGATGGGGGCGCGCGCATAGCACAACTGGGCGGCAAAAAAAAAAAAAAAACGCCGCTCGGCTGCTGACCATGCAGGAGTGAATTCGTCAACGCCGGCGCGGGCGCCGGGCGCGCGACGCGATTTCGCGGGCAAAAAACGCTCCATGCGGGCCACGTTTTGGGAATATTTCAGTTCATTTTCGAACTGCGCAAAGAACAAAAACAGAGGAAAGGACACACACGCACGCACACACGCACACACTACAACACTAGCGCAGTCCTTTGCTCTGTGGTTGTTCCATGCGCAGTTCGAAAATTAACTCCAATCACCAACTAGCTCGCCAGAAAACGCTTCTTTAATGAACATAGCTCGCGTACGTGCGCATAAGACACACCGCCTACAGCGATATGTCATCAAATCCTCCCCCTTCTTTTGCCGCTAGTAATGCGCGCTCGAACTCTGAAGCGAAGGGCCATACAGCGAGCATTTTTTTGCATTCTTTGGAGACTTTTCATTTCCCCGGACTTATTGGGAGTATGCACCGACGTTAAAGTAGCCACCATTTTGTGGTGCATGCAGCATATGTAAAGGCTGAAGGCATATCTAATTGGCTTATGGCCGCTGCTCCGGCTTGCACTGCTGATGCTGTACGCTGTGCCACAAAATGGCGCCCATGTAGTCACGTGAATACCTCTTATATTATCCAGAGAACCTAAACGTTGGCGCCAAGGCTTAATTACCGGTCGCCCTTTTCGATGCCCGTGTTTGATCGTTAATTGCGGTAACGTGAATCGCTTTAAACGTTTCTCATTGTTTAACACACCAATCTTTTTTTTGTGTACCGTATGTGCCACTTCTGTTGAGCCTGCCTTAATCATAAAAATTATGAGTGTGCCATACTTGTAATATGCTTTTACCTAATTGGCCTTAAGGCATATTCACGCTTTTCGCTTCGCTTGCCACTTACGTGACCCGCGACCCTGACATTGTTGTTCTGAAATTTTCAGAAAAAGCTATTTTCAGAGATAAAATGACATAAATAACGGTTAGGGTGGACTTGTCCTGAAGGGGTGCTCGCAGCTCCGTTCACATCGTGGATTGCAGCACAGAAAAGACGAGCTAGATGACAGGGAAAGAAAGCTGGCCCGTCACACGCATTCGTGCGTACTCGTGCCTAAATACCAAAGGAATAGGCGGTGTCGTCGATGCAGTTATTTCTTTTCTCGCACCGGCAAATTGTTAACGGTAAAATAAGCTTATATATAAATATCAGCTCTATTCATTCCGAATTTTATCTTTCTCTCTCTAGCGAGCTAATCGTCAGTGCTTTCTTTTCGGGAAAAAAAGACAGCCTCGCCTCGAAAAGTGTCTTGAATACACGAGGTGGCGTATATAACTCGGAAGCAAACAAAAAAAAAAGCACCGCGAAACCGGTACAGCAGGGGTTCAGGAAGCGTTCCGTGAAATGTCTCGAACGAAGAGGAGCTAGACGCGCCCGGGGCGTTCTTTCGTCTGTCCCTCAACCCTCCTCCCTCCACTTGCTGTTTTCTTTATCTCGCGCTGAAACGTTTCCCAACCGCACGCGTTCGCGTTTTATTTCGTGGCTTGTCAGTGCCAAAACAGCGATAAAATCAAAAGCGAAGCCAGCGAGACAGGGAAGAAGCGAAACTCGAGGCATTTTCTTTTTCCTTCGCGGCGAAACGTTGGGTGCGGTGGAGCTGGGCAAGAAGCCACGTTTGGATGTGAGAGATTCCTCAGGTCTCACTTCGCTTTTGTGAACCGCCAGATGCGCACTGTGGAAATCTTCTCCAAACAAAGAACGTGACGCTTCGGGGTTTCGTCTCCTTTCAGGTGTGCCGCGTGTCGCTTTCGCTCCCGGCGTTCTCGCTTCCCTTTTTTCTCTCTCTCTCTCTCTTTAGATCCCGTCTTATTTTTCTCTAGGAATAATTTGTTTGTTTTTCGTTTCCTTTCTGTCTTGGCTGTTTCATTTCGCCCCCTGGTCTTTGAACGCGTCTCCCTTCTATCGCGAACCCCCCCCCCGCCCCTTGGTTTCAAGAGAAAAGGCGGTGATAAGGAGCCGACGCGCTCGAGGGCTCGATTGCTTTCCTCGCGCGCTCCTTACGCGTTCTGGGCGCGTATTCTCCTTTCGCTCCTTTTAGCTGGATTTCCCTGCGGCCGTCTGCCATCCCGACTCAGCGACCTGTCCGTATAAAGGGAGCGCGCGATGTTCTCCCTTCGCACCTTCATACACTTTCGGGTCGATCAATGTCTGGGAGACATTTGCTTATTCTGATTGCGTGCAGTGGGCGCAATTTGCTTTATTCTTTCTGTTGATTGGGCTCTTTTTTTATTTTTCCTTCGTGCGCACGAACCTCAGTGGAGCAGTTTGGTTTCTCTTTATCCGTACTCGCGTTGGGAATCTTCGCTCTCCATTAAAAGCCAGAGCTGAAAATTTGCATCGCTTTCCTGTGTACACACGAGAATCAAACTCTGCCGAGAGAATAATGGAGGAAACGCTCAAATTTACGCTCAAATGTATGCAAGAAACCTGAGCGCTCGCTGACAGGGCAGCGAAAGTCGTACGGGCTTTGGAAGCTCGAGCGAGTGGAGTATGCAGTCGACCTTTTCAAGTGTTTTCCGTTCGGTGCCTGAAACAGATTCATTATCGTTTCACGGCTCTTAAAAGAGAAACATAGCGATGCACTCATTAGCATATGAGATGCACGAAGATTATTCAAACTTTTAAGGGGGTTTATTTATGGAACAGAAGAGAGAGACTTGAGAAAAAAACGCTGTTCAAAACCGTGCGGAAAAAGGACGTCAAACCGTTGCGAAAAGAAAGCTATATGTCATGTTCTTGTTCGCCTATACTTCACTGCAATGTGATAGAGACACGATCCTTGAGCGACACCGATTCCGCATTGTCACCTTGAGACGTTCTTGACCACCACTTCGCCTCTGATGTGCCAAGATAGCGCCCAGAGAATTGTCGTGGAGATCTGCAGTTCGTGTGTTGCTTTGCGGCAAAAAAAATGTTGGTAACAGGCACACAGCAGCCACTTAGAACTCGACGTAGGCAGTACCATGCCGTATCGCAGTTTCTCATTCTCGAGTTTCACTTGCAATGCGATCATGTGAATTGACGTGAACTCGAGACAACACACTGCACAGCTCATCAGCCTCTTTCCTGAATACATGAAAAATTCATCTCGATACTGGCTACCCTAATCAACATGGGAACATAGACGCTGGCGCTTGCTCGCTCACAGGACTACCGCACTTTGTAGCACCTTTCAAATCTCCTCTTTCGTCCTCCGCCCAACGTCACTACCGAGTGTGGTATATGCTTACCACTAAGCCTTGGTCGCGCACCCTATCAGTGCTGCCAACACCGTCGAGGCTTTCAAGCAGAATATGGTTTATTTGCAAACTTCACCAGTGTAGCAGGCCTCCTTTAGTAAGGCGGCACTCACACTACAACTGTAAGAGTCGGACAATTTTTCAGCAGGTGAATTCAGCGTGCGTGCTGGCTTACAAGAGTGTAGTAATTATTCTCCGCTGGACATATGTGCACGATGCGTTCTTTACACTCTACTCTAACGCCACACGAGCCCGGGAGATCACCGGCGATGAGTCTGTAGCTGCATGCGCCGCCGCATTTGCACGCTAATGCTTCAGAGTGAGTCTAGTAGTGGTATAATGCTGCCTTGCAGCCAGCTTAAAATGTGTCCCGGCCTCAAATGAATGCCGCCTGCCTTTCCATTAATTTCAATCTTCTTGATCAATGTTGTAAGACTTCGGAGCCGTTGAGAGCGGCAGCTCCTATGTCAGAAAACGCGCTCGTCAATCCCCTCTTCCCCCTCATTTCAGCCCCCTTTTTTAATTACCTCCCGTTATTTCTCTTTGCAGCCACTTGCGCAGAGAAATGAAAACCTTGGCGGTGGCCTTCATCAAATATCGAGTAGCTCTTTCCGTAAACGAGCCGCAATTAAAGCGCTAAATGCGGGCGGTTCCAACTAGGGGGCATCAGAGCGCGCCCAGTGTTCGTCGTCAATCTCAGTGCCTCCCGGGCAGCGCTCTGAGAGTGCGTGCCTTCCCGCCGTGCCTCTGATGGATGGCAGGCGTAAATCTGGTCCTGTATTGACCAAGCCGCGGAAAGAAAACCGTTCTTGGCGCGTTTATCATCGGTAGTATTGGCGGTGCTCGGGTGACGCGAAACTGCAATATCCTGTTCGCATACATTTTTCATGAACGCTGCGTTTGTCTACCTTTCGGTTCGCTCCTCTCGCTCTCTACTATACTGCGCAGTCGCTTTAAACTTCGTGCGCATTTGGCCCCTGCATTCTCTTCTTCGGTCCTGGCCGTATGCAGCCTGTGCGTGCGTGCTGACCAGCCAGTGTACCAATAGACGTTTCCGAGCTGCCCGCGGGCTGCACACATGTTCCCTGGCTCGTTAGTAGTCGAAATACGAGGACGAGTTCTTCCTCTCGCGAATACTGCTATACGCGTGCCCCACCCCCACCCTTAGGCTTTTCTCGTTTCCGCGGCCGCGCGCGTGCGCCCTTCCAATGACTTTGTCCAACAGGCGATAAAACGTACCCGATCGCAGCCGAGCAACAGCAGCGGAACGAGTGCCCGCTGCTCCTGCTCGCCTGGCCCTCCGAGCGAGGACCCTCCCCCCGAACCCCAGTGGCCATTTGGAAATGGGAGCCGCAGACAACCGCGCGCGGGTCGCCGTCCTTGCGGCGATTCCCTCCACGTTCCCTGGCCAGCCAAATGATCATGCAAATTTGAGAGTCGTGGGACCCGCGTCCCTCCTCGCGCACCTCATCTTTATACGCTCCAGAAAACATGGCCATCCTTTCCCGCCCTCGCGGAGCGCAATCCTGGTTACGCTCGCGGCGCGGCTCTTGCTCTCGGCCGGCGCTTTTTTGGCGCTTGGCCGCCGGTCAATTCCGAGCATTCAGAGCACGTCCTGCTGATTGAAAAGCGCGCGCTGTAGGTCGGCGCCGAGGCCCAGTGTCCGCACTTAACGTGTTCCGGGGTTTAATGGGACAGACAGGCCGGCTGCAGTCACGTCGCGGCCCGCTGAGCACGGGAGCCCCGCCATCGTCCGTGTGCCCCCGCGCACTGTCAGCGGAGGCGTCGCCTGCGCGCGGTGGCGATCGGTCTTGCCTAAAGGAGCAACGCAGTTGACTCCGTCTTTCGCTCCAATCCCTGGCACGGGTTATGGCACCTGAAAGACATCGGCACGTTTCACTCGCTTGTTTTTACCTGCGTGATGTCGACGCCCGCTGCCTCGTAATCCGCCACTCGCTAGCCGTGGAATCCGCGACCGGCCGACCTTAAGGACATCTCATTTTAGTTGCATGTTATCTACTCGGTAATTACGTGCACCACACTAGAATACATGGAACACTACGTGGTGTTCGCTTGCGCCCTCTAAATAATTTATAAGTCATTTTCTTCTCTCATGTTGGTTAGGTTTCATCAACCGAAGGATGTGCGTGACGCCGCCGCGGATTCGAATTCCAGTAGCGGATATTTATGGACTTTTTATTTATTTCATTTGGCCCAAAACAACCCCAAGCATTGAAGCATCGCAAGATCTTGCTCGAGGCTTGCGCATCGGAAGAGTGCTTTCGCACTGATTAAACACCTCTTCCGTAATCTCGACGAACCTTCCACCCTGATGTCTGATATTAGAATACATCTGAGCTTTCTGAATCTCGTTTGTTTTTGTTTTTTCTCTCATTGGCTTTGTTAATTCTGCGGCGTCTCTTAAGCCGTGGGTAAGGTAAGCGTTCGAAGCATTTTCTGTTTGTGCGCACTCAGATCCTTAAACTTGCGCACGTTACGCGGTGGCTCTATAAAGGGAGGCCTGCGCCAGAATGAAGAGAGATCTAAATTACTTTTGTAAGTAGCCCAGGCTTATTTGTTATTTTCATTACGCTATTATTATGGGCGGTAAGAATGCGAAACAGAATTAGGTGTAATTAGGTGCAATTATCATTGGCTTTGTTGTTAGCGCTAAAAGGCACCGTATAAAACCAGAGTATTTTGATGTTATCTGCTGCAAAGGGCTCTGGTAGCACTTGGAGAAAAACGACCTCAGCCGCTCTGGTCAACAGCCTGTGAAAAGTCGTTCTATCGAGCGTGGCGTATCGCTTCGATGCCTGCCGCGACACTAGCGTCTGCGGCGACGTGGACTCCATCGCCGATCAGTGGTGTGTTTATATTCGGCGGGAAAGCCGCCGGCAAAGCAGGGTTTGCTCGCTGCTGCTTCCCCTGTCCGCCTCATCTTCGCTTCATTTTATTTTCATCCGAGGCGCCGTCAGTCATTATTCCAAGGTGTGGCAGGTTTTCATTTGCAGGCGTGCGTACACTATAGGCATCACAATCTTGTCAGCTTTCTGGGGGAGCACGGCAGCTTTCTTTTCTTGCTTAAATGAACGCAAACAACGTGGGTTGTCTTCGAATGGGCGTCGGCGTGGTTTTCGCGCACGTGACAAGCAACCGGAATTAAGAGAGCAAGAAAAGCAAGTTCCGGCGATCGATGTATTTTCTGACAGCAGGTACTGACATGAAATGTCTGTCCTCCCCGGCCGGTGGGCGTACTTTTGCCAGTGGCATAATCGGCCTCAAACTCTATCCTAGCGAACGCGAATATCACGCGTTACGCTCTTCTACCCACTGGTATACTGCTGCTGCTTTAGAAAGGACGACGCGATGCGCATCGCTGGGTATAACGCCGTCAATGTGTGCACCATGCGTGCACTGCCAATAGGCTGACTGCAGCAAGGTGAAAAGTTGGGCTGGTTGGTGCATGATCTTCTGGCAGGAGCAGCGCAGCACGAGAGACAAAGACAGAGAGGCATAGAGACAAAGGGCTTGACGAAGATGGCCTCCGCCATAGGCAAGTGCAGAGAGACAAGCCTGTCGGTCTCCTTCACAGCCAAAACCCGCAAAGAAGAGTGTCCGTTCAGAGCCGTTGTATCAGAAAGAAGAAACTGGCAGAGGATTGTGGGCGGTTTTCTGCAAAGGGCCCTATCCGACCTCTTGGTAGACAACCCGTTCCTAATAAGAAAACCGCAAAGTGTGGACGGTTTTTTTGAAGGCACCTGTCCGCCCAACGTGAGTGGCTTTTTGATAGATGTGAAGGACTTATACTATTCGCTTCCGCAGAACTTAGTGTGCCGAGAAGTCGAAGAATGCATTGACCGAAACGGCGTTGTAAAATTCTAAAACTCTAGTTGGCTGTCGAAAGGAAATTTTATGGAATTACTTATCAGCTACCTGCATTCTACTATCATCAGCCACAGGGGGAGTCTGTACATTCAAAGGGAGGGCATTTGGATAGGGTCTTCGCTCGCCCCTATTTCAGGTGATTTGTTTCACGCGCATATTCACAGACGTCTAATGACTGCTCTTCAAGTGGCAAGCACCGTAAAAGTGTTCCGTTACGTGGACGATTACCTAGTACTCTACAAATTGAACAGGTCCGATGGACAGCCACAGCCTCTTGACCAGATCATTGACATCTTCAAAGAAGAACTAAAAGGACTAGAAATAACGAGTGAACTTTCGGAAAACAACGTTCTGTGATTTTTTTGACCTGACGCTAACCTTTCGAGGTGCTCACATATGCTGGCGGTACGGACCACGAAGCAAGAAGGGACTGCTCCCCTACACATCTGCGCATTCCAAGATCATCAAGCGGGGAATAGCAAAGACAGCAATGAGAGCCGCATTGACAAGATCCTGTCATCATGAAGTTCAAGGCAGCTTTGACGCCCAGGACCGTCGGCTGAAAGCAGCAGGTTACCCGACGATCGCAGAAGGGATTCTGCAAGCACTCAGAGGCAAAAAATACATCACAACCACATCAGAAGAAAGGGAGCCGTACGCGGTCATTCCCTTACATTCATGGCATTTCCCACAACCTCAAAAAGGTAGGCGCAAGAGCTGGCATTAAAGTACTCATGTCAGCAACCAACAAGTTAAGAAGCCTGTGCGCCAAAGTCAACAGCGAGCAAAGAAACAACAAGTTAAGAAGCCTGTGCGCCAAAGTCAACAGCGAGCAAAGAAAAAATCAATGCAAGAAAAAGCACCGGACAAAACATGTTAAATGTGTGAAAAGCGTTGTGTATCAAATACCTCTGTCATGCGGACGCACCTACATTGGTCAAACTGGGCGCTGTTTAAATGAACGGCTTCAAGAGCACAAAAGATCCCTAAAGGACGCCATCAGCAGTGAACTAGCAAGGCATTGCAGAGAGCATGAATGCGCTCCGCCGCTTAACAACGCAATGGTCATCGCGTCATATTTTGATCAACGGGCCAGGGAGATTAAAGAAGCCTTCAACATCAGAAAAAAGAGTGACGTATGCGTCAGCATACCTTCGATAGCGCTTCGTGACAGCGAAATTGATTTTCTGCGTGCATAGACCTAATCTATTACCACGCGTACATCTTATGGGTTTTTTCTTCTGTCTTTTCCTTCTTGCACGAGCGAGATGTATATATTCGACGAACGTGCAATAAAAATTTGGTTGTTAGTCAGCGTCCTGTTCCGCCTGTCCCTCCTTTGTCTCTCGTGCTGCGCTGTTCCTTCCACAAGGCTGAGTTCTAAGGCCTTGCGAGGATACATTTAACCGTTAATGGGGCTTTTATGCCAAAGCAGATAGAACGCCGTAACTAAATTAGACTCTGGATTGATTTCAATTGCCTGCGGTTCCTTAAAATGCAACAAAACCCCAGTTTACAGGCTTCTTCGCATTTTCACTGCATCGAGATGTAGCCGCCGCCCCGAGGATCATAACTACGACCTCGAACTAACGTCATAATTAATGAGCCACCATGGCGAGTGCAGTATTGTCTTTAAAAAGATGCAAATTAGGCCGAAGATTCCGGGGCCATATCACAAGTCAGTTAAACTTTTGTTAATGGAAGAAAAATGCACGCATTAATTTGCGCCTTCTGCTATTTTACTTATCGGGGTATAACTCGCTAACAAACGTCCTTGGCGTTAATTTATGCAAACTGCTTCGCACCTGCATAATTGACATGACAATTTTGAACGAAGAGAGATGTATCGAAATACTGCTTCGCTGTAGTTCATTCTTTTTATTGCAGTGGCATTAGAACGCCCATTATCGCAAAAAGCGTCCGGCGTTGGCGTTGGCGTCCTAAGCCTAGGTTAGCAGGATCAAGTGTGGAGAGAGAATAATAATAATAATAATAATAATAATAATAATAATAATAATAATAATAATAATAATAATAATAATAATAATAATAATAATAATAATAATAATAATAATAATAATAATAATAATAATAATAATCAATCAATCAATCTTTATTTTTCGGTGCCCAGGAACAACCCAAAGGTCTTGGTGCTGGTACACCATTCACACGCACAAAATGTAAATTTGTCTTCCACAAAGGAAGAGACTCACGGGAGGTAATGCAGCAGTCAAGGCGATAGAAAAAAAGACAAAAACTAGGCGTGACAGCAAGCATGAAGCAAAACAGTGAAAACAAGAAAACAGCGAGAACAGCGGTAAATGAAAACAGCTAGAACAGGCAACAGACATATAAACAACTAATGAAACAATAAACAAAGAGAATGAACACAAGAACGACCGATAACAGCCAAGTACAGCATATAGCAAAATACAAACAAGAATAAAGCCAATACTAATATGAACGAATAAGAAACCTCTGAAATACAAGCTAGAAATACAATCATACACAATAAGAAACGTAATTAGTGAACGCGTTACAGACAATCAGGCGTGAGTATACAGTATTAAAGAAATAATATTAATGACAACAAGTACACGTGATGAACAATTAAGGAGAGAAGAAATAATAATAATAATAATAATAATAATAATAATAATAATAATAATAATAATAGGCTCTTTGGGGGAAAGGAAATGGCGCATGCAGTATCTGTCTCATATATCGTTGGACACCTGAACCGCGCCGTAAGGGAAGGGATAAAGGAGGGAGTGAAAGAAGAAAGGAAGAGAGAGGTGCCGTAGTGGAGGGCTCCGGAATAATTTCGACCACCTGGGGATCTTTAACGTGCACTGACATCGCACAGCACACGGGCGCCTTAGCGTTTTTCCTCCATAAAAACGCAGCCGCCGTGGTCGGGTTGGAACCCGGGAACTCCGGTTCAGTAGTCGAGCGCCCTAACCACTGAGCCACCGCGGCGGGGAGAGAAAAATCCCCTTGTCTACTTTCAGGAGAGAGGAGGGAGATGGAAGGTGGAAGAGGGGAGGAGAAGAGAGGGTGGGAGGCGACGGGTGGTGAGCGGGACATCGCGGTCGCCAGAGTCTAGGGGTGGGAAAAAAGGAAAGAAGGTACGTCGTGCTACACTGTGATCGCTACAATAGATCAGGAGAGTGAAGCGGGTGTAGGCATGTCACACGTTGATTGATGGACTGGAACTCTCCGCCCAATCACACTGCCCGAACTCGTCGGCGGCAGCGGCTGCTGCGTCCTGGAGGAAACCTATTGCTGATGTATATTCTGCCGTATGAATCCCTTTTATCGCATGTGAATTTTTTGTCTTTTTCTAGCTAATAAAATCTCAGTTTCAGGTGAAAGTAGGTTATTATGTCGTTATAGCGCGGTAATCAACTGATACCGGCCAAGTTCAGAGTTTTCTCACTGTCCCTTTAAAAGACGTGCGTTCGCAGACGGTTCAAGTTGTTGAGACGGTTGGTGACCGCCCAGATTCGAAATTATATTTCACTGGGGACTTTCCGGAAGGTGCTGGTGTAGCTTAGAAGTTAGCGGTACTTTAGGATTCGGAGTAGTTCGATTTATGCTTATGAGCGCTACAAGAGTACGGCATTTTATCATGCAGCCATCAGCAGCCGCTGCACCTGCCTCCCATGATTGCCTTGTCGCATCATCACGGTGTACATCTGTGCCGTCATTTCCAGACACGAGTTCGAAAGCTATTAGAACCAGTAGCAAGTGAAGGCAGCCGAAAAATACCTTCCTGTGAGGGAGAACCACGCATGTACAAAACCCCCAAGCCAGTCCTCGATACAAACGATGGTAATATCTTGCTGAAGTGTTGCTTCTCAAATCTCCTAGTACCTTTTTGTTCTTTGACCACTGTCTTGGATGATTTCCATCGCAGGCTGTGCCGGTTTTGTTCCTGACTTTAAGCACTTTGAAGCTTATGCGCTGCAGACTTTGCAGCTTTAGATTCCGCATGCACACTATAATAAAGCAAGGGAATGTGAATGAATACACCGCTTCTCTTTTTCTCTCCTTTTTGGTACTCGTGGAAAAGAAAGCAAAAATGCATCAGCAGCTTAAAAACTCATTCCATCTGATATGCATTCCAGGATTAATCGAATGCGACAAGTGAAACAAAAGAATTGCGTCACGCTCCAACGGGGACGTATGTCGCAACAAAAAAAAACTTGCGAAGCTCTGAGAAAAAAAAAATGAGGCGGGGGATTGAGTGGGAGGGAAAACTTTGTCCCGGCACAAAACTTTCACGTCTACGTCCCGGGAAATGTTGGCCGGCCTGATGTTTCCCCTTTATTTAATAACCTACATTCTTTCCCGGCATGCACCGCACGCACTCACGCACGACGGGGCAGTCCTCCCCGAGCACAGAAGAGGGGCACTTGATTAGTTGTAAATTCCTGGCGGTGCGCCGCTGAACCTTTCAACCGCGAACAGGATCGTCGGCCGTTTAGTGGCTCGAGGAAACGCGCCGGCGCACTCGCAGCGCTGGCTGCTGTTCTCCGGTCACTCTTCCCTCGCGCTCGGCCCAAATAATTGGCTGGGCCTGCCGTGGTGGTGGACGGTGCTCGGCGATCCAGTATACGCGCGAAGTTTCCCAGACCCGTCGAAACTCTATTGCATCGCTCTGCTGCCGAACGCCCTCTTCCCCCATCCATCCTCACACTATTCCCCTTCACTGCCGGTTTGCACGAATACTTTTTTTTTTCGGAGAGGGGGGGGGGGGGGGGGGGGGGGGGCTGCGCTTTCATCCCGTAGTCTCTCTATGCATGTTTTGCTTGCCTCCTAAGTGTGTGAAGATGGTCTCTGTAAGCGGCTGAGTTGCACTGATTTACTTCCCAGAAGGCGCAACTTGAGAGTGAATTAAGCCCTATAGCCAAGACCTCATCGCACGCGCACGCTGATCTTTTCTTTCTTCTTTTTTGCATCAAATATCTGCTCAGTGTGTGCCAACGCCCCTTATTGAACTTGTATTGTTGATTTCCAAACTGTCAAGGAGTTCCGCGATCCTAGTCTAACGAAGTATATTTGGGCTCGTTAGCAGTGCTTTTATCGCCTTACCTGAAATGCTTCATTTTCTTAGTTTGTTTCAAAGCCTTCTGCGATGATGGACACCTTGGCGTTGGTCTCAGCAAGTTCGTGATGTGCGCATTATTATTTTATTACGTAACTTGCGTATTACGTAATTATTTCCGTTTTCCTGTCAGTGCAGTTTTCGAAAAAAAAAGAAACTTTGATAGGAAGCGGAAGGAGTGCGCTTTTCGTCATTTTTTGAGGACCAGAGGCTTGTTCCATGACGATGTGGCGCTTCCTTTCATACAGCCTCCAGCGGTACGTCACGCAGTTTGCGGTTTGAAGCGAATATTAATGAGCAAGAGGCAATTTATTTGCGCTGTGACCGAGGTCACGTGTTTTTGTGTGATGTGTGGCACCGTGAAAGCATATGCAAGTGCAGCAGTGCAGACACGTTATCGTCTTTTCTTGAGTTATTGTCGCGTGTGAATACTATGACTCTCGCGCTGTAGGACTACAGATTAAAGATGACCAAGGCACAAGCAGGTACGCTTCTGCGGAAGGGCGAACAAAGTCAACCTTTCCTTGTGTAATACACCTCACTCTGCACTCGTCTGTACTTTTATTACGTGCATGACAATCAACTCGGATAGATGGCCGCGGTGCCGCCCTAAAGGCATTCTTGCGTGGGGCACTTCCGTCAAGTTTTAATGCTTAACTGCTTTAAACTTTTTAACTACTGCTTCGCACTCGTGTTGCCGCACGCGCGGCGGTTCCCTTTTTACGGCCCCGGCGTCCGTCGTGCAGAGACTACACGGCGTTGAAGAGTTCCCCGCCGCACGCAACCGGCGGGCGGGAGAAGGGGCAGCCAGCGGCCGAGGCGCGAGCACGTTAATTACTCGCACGCTGGCGATGAAGCCGTCTGGCCCCGGCTCCCGATCCGCAGTGTTGTATCGGCCGGCCTTTGAAAGCGCGTGCGCAGCGGGGCGCAGCTGCTGCATACGGTCCTTTGAGCTCCCGCATTCGACAGCGACCGCAGTGTGTACCACGCAGAACTCGCGCTCGGCGGGCGTCGTTTCGAAATGTGTACTCAGGTGCAGTCAGAGCTTGTGTGATGGGCCCGGACGAGATCGTTTGTCGAGAGCCTCCGCATCGAAAGACATGTTCGCATAGAGCAGAGCGAAATCTAACGACATTTCCGAATCATAGACACAGTGGCTAAGCCGCGCTGTCTTTAGCGAAGCATTTGAGCCCAACTGCGCGGATTGACACAGAGATGGCAGATGAATAGAAGGAAGTTTGTGACATCAATGTCGCGCAGGTATACATTCTTTGATTGGCCTGTGTTTAGCGCTGATGGCAGCGATAAAACAACAAAAATGGAGGTGAAAGGATAGGGAAACCGTGCGTTGGTTACAGTTAAGAATACTTTGAAGAACTACGATAGTACAGTTCGTTCACAGGGAGGTTAGGCCGTCTTTGGCATTTAGTATAGTTTAGTGCGTTTAGCAAGTTTAGAAACACAACGCTCAAAGCTTTCTCCTACGCATTTAGCAGCGCCAACTACAAAGAGTTATTTCGAAGCTCAGTGGATAAGTCTATATTAGTTTTATGCTTACTAGTAGCAGTAGTCTGACGGGGAAAAAAAACAACGGCACAAGAGATAAGCGCTTCTCTCTTGTCCCGTTGTTCTGCGCTCTTCCGTCACAAATGAGTAACCAACATGTCCATGCTGTCCTGGGAGAAAAAGAGAATTTCAGGTAAAATTAAGAAAAGAGAACAGAGACGAGGAGAAATGAAAACACTTCGACACAAACACGTTCCGACTTCCTCTTGTTCCCACTGTCCGAGTCGACTACATACACTTGGCAGCGCGGAGAATGAGTTGAAGTGGAGTGTATGCTTCTAAAAAGCAAACTTGAAAACAACGCTGAATTAATAACAGCGAAGATCAATATAAAAAAACGTCATCAATTTCGAGGCATTACAAACAACAGCGTTTAATCTTGACTCCGCTTCAACGCAACTCTGCTCAACACACTAGACACACAGGCACTAAGAACCCAAACCTCGTCAGTATCGACAGTATACGTCGTAGCGCGTTCAAGCGCGAGACCATCGCGAGGCGCTGAAAGCGGCACTTAGCGTCCCGTCAGATGGTCGTTAAGAGACCATCTGACGGCACTCTAGAGCACTGCGTTATTGTTGTCCAGCATGTTTGATAGAACACAAGTTTATTAATCACATGTGCAAGTCTGATGAGCTTAGCAGTAGTTATCACAATTTTCGAATGCCATTACGAAGCGTGTCTGACATAACGTAGGTCGCCTTTACCGAAAATACGTCATCTCGCTTCACAACTACCCTGTAAAGCTCCCGTGCCTCGCGTTCAGGTTGCTATTGCTGTGTTGTATCCAGGTGATAGGAAAATAAGGATATGATGTGTTGCGTAGTAATAAAAAGCTTTACAACACTAACTACTAAAGCACAGGTTGGTACGCTGTGTATTTATGGCAGTGTTCGCGGCAAAATGCTTGGCCTGAATTTTAAATCACCCACAGGCTTTATGGTTGTGTACAAATGCTTCTCTATTTTCTGTCCAAACTGTAGCTCTTAATCAATACTTTCTTCTCCTCTTCATTTTCCTACAACATTGAGTAGGTGGTCTGGGGCAAACTACCTTGGACCGTCTTTTCCTGTTCGTGTGTATAAACCTTCTCTGCAAGGCTACATGTTAGGGCATCTAAAATAAAGAATAACTAGAACGTCGTCCCGCTATATGCACGCCTCCATGGGTTAGAACAATGTTTGGTATGGCGTACTGGTAGCTCTATTCTGATAAAAAAATTCGATAGATCAGCTTTGCTTTCCAAATCCAGCACCGTGGTCTTGTCAACGAGCAACTTAATGCGTAGTCGCATTACGATGCGAAGGAAAACTTCTGAATGCACTTCAGCATGGTGGGGGCTGTGAACGGCCACTAACCACATGAATATACCTTATAAATATTTAGTGAGTTGCCACTGTGACGATTGGCATAGTTTGTTTCCCCTTCCTCCAGTTGGAAAAGTTTATCTAAGAATATTAGGAACGTTGAAAAGCAAAGCCTTAAAGACTAAGAACTGTCTAAGATGAGCTCAGAATATATGAGACACCAGATAAACACAAGATAGCTCGGATCTATAAAAGTAAAGACAATCTTTTAGAGGCCAATGAACGAAAGATTATTCTTTTTCCAAGCCTTCAGAGAACTTTTGCGAATAGCAATGGCCTTTGATAATAATCAACGTACCAAGAAGCATTTCGATGGTTGCTCGTATTACAATATCACATGAATGTATCTGAAAACTACACAGCAAGACAATGCACCAGAAAAAAAAAGAAATTAAAATAGTTCATAAGCGCTATTATCGTATTAAGAAGTCAGGTCAGTAATCTCTGGGTCATGTGTACCCACTAAACAACTGTGTCTGTACCTTAAGTTTTTCATCGCTCGTTCCAAAATTTCTTGAAAAAGGAAGCAAACTGTTGCTTTAAGATTTTTTTTATCTTCGAAATATTGGAAAAATCACGTCTATAGCCACTTCCGCTGCTACTCCATCGTTTACATCTTACTACAACTGAAACACCAAAGCGCGCAAAATAAGAAAGAGAACTGTAGCTCCTTTTGTTTGAAAGCTGTGTCGCATTAGTGCAGGCCTTTGTACGCGACCACTTTTTTCTCGCGTGCTTTCAGTCCACCATCCAGAGCGCCTACATAGGCGGCTGCCAGAGAATAGCCTGAGCTAAATAACAAGGTTGGTGCGAGCGGAAATCGGATACGAGCTCGCGACGGCAGGCAGGTCAGAAGGCTGCCCTTGTCTCGCTCGTGCCGAGCGCTACGCGCTGAAAAGAAGCCATTGCACACGGCTCTTTGTTTCGCGGCCTATGTTCGCTACTTGATGTTCACTATCCGCTGACGTCGAATGCGCCGCCGTGGTTATTGTTCCTTGTGCTGTTCAAGCAAGCCCGGTCAAAGGGCATCCATTGTGCGTTTGGATGGTCGCTTCGTCTACCGACCCCATTGAAACGCAGAGATTCCCGTTGAATGGCGGACCGATGTCGGTCGATTGAAACGGACACCTTTCGCATCTTCAGCAAAGTTTTTGTCTCGCTCCTTGGTCGTCCTTTGTTTATCCTGCCATTTTGTGTTCCCACTTTTTATCGCGAGGCTGATGAACCTTGCGATCCGCCTGAACTCTGACATTGTTACCATCTATGATAACGATCGACTTTGAAAACGTCGAGGGCAACATTTTATCGTCAAGAGCTCGCATGCGTTCTTCTCTTCCCATCTGTACTGTAATGTTTCAATGCAATTGATGTTTCGGCCCTGAGGGTGAATGTATTTATGGCGGGATTAAAGCAGAACGAAAGTCGTATAGGTGCCCGTAGAAATGCTGCGTTAATACTCGTTCACAGTTTCGCAGTGCTGCAAAATTTTCACACCCGAAGTGGACTTGGCCCCCTTTGACGCCGAATGAAGAGGAAAGTGGCGTGGCAGGAGTGTTCATTCTGATGAAGCACGGAGAGAATGTGGAGCTGTCTTTCTCAGGCACCGTGGTAATACTGCCGAGAATTATAGCATGAAAAGAGACACTACTCATTGCTTCTGCAAGCGTTAAAATCTGTTTAGGGAAAATAATTTCGTTCTGCTGAGCACCCTGATACCAAGGAGGAGTAAGCTTGCTTGCACAACTAGTTCGTTTATAGACGGGATTTAGACACTGTATATAAGACGGGGACGAGGAAGGTAAGGTCGCCTATTTCTGGGCCCTCGTCTTGTATTCGCTGCATAGATCATGGTTAATGTTACATACGTTACAGAAATGTTGTATGTAGCGTCATTCAGAGTACCAGTTAAAATTGACTGACCAAAAAAACTACTTGTTGACAAGTTATTACGGGCTTTTTTTCTCTCTCTCTCTCTCTGTAGAGTAAAGGCTAGAGTAATAGCTTCCAAAAGGCGTTACCCTAATGGTTGTGACCGAAGTTTGCAAAAATATGGAGAGGGCATGCATACGAGTCCGGCTGCAGCTTCGCTCGAGGGTTAGTGTATCAAACCGATGTTTCTCACTTTTGACGTGATGAGAAGTTGCATTTTTGGCTTCAGATCCTGTCCGATCTACATATGGCGGCCAACACGCCAACGCAATCGATTATCGTCGGCCTGTAGCATGGCTTCACTGTATACGATCAAAATTTGATCATGGGCTATTTCAAAACATAGTTTGGTAGCCACGGTGAGTGTCACCTGAGCTTGCCCTCACGAGTTCACCACATCATTTTCGCGAACCAGTGGCAGGGGCATGGAGGAAGGAAAAAATGGCTGCGGCTTAGCTCGGCTAAGCCCGGTTATGCAAGCGAAAGCTTTGTTATGCGTGGTTATGCTGTGTTGCTAAGCCAGGTTAGGCTCAACCTCTTTGTCTGTCGCTGAAGCCGAAGTCGTGGCGGAGACAGAAGCAGCAGTGGCTGCCTCCAAAGCTCTTCGCTGCCGCATCCTTCAACCGCCGTTGAGCCAGTCGACGCTCTCGTTTTTCGTCGGTCTCTGCCGCCAGCTTGGCACGTTTAACTTCCCTACCTCTAGCTAAATACTTTGCATGATTGGCAACGTCAGCCGGATGATCAGACTCAGCCCGTCGTCTACGAGACCGTCCCGACGGCTTGGACGGTCCCGGCTGACTCGCTTCATCTATAGCGAGAAACTGCGAGGCGGCAGTATGGACGCAAGAGCGGCGGCGCCGTCTCCCTTTCAAGAGAACGGCGAGTCACATGGTTGTCACGTGGACACAGCTGGCGAGGCGGCGGCGGCGCGCAGCTTCAGATGCGGTGAGTCACATGGTACGTCACGTGGACACAGCTGGCGAGGTGGCGGTGGCGCGCACCTTCAGCTGCGGTCAGTCACATGGTACGTCACGTGGCTGACATACCTCCACTCCTCCTATTAAAGGTCAAATGTACCGCTCCGATGACCTCGGCTTGACGAAGCTAGTAAAGCTTTCGTTTTAAAATGAGAAGCCGCGGCATTGCTGTTCGCGAAGCCGTCCGTAGCCGGGAAGATGCAGTTGCGCTCTACCGTGCTTCTCCTTTGCCTGCGGCGGCAAAGGACCGTGTGCGCCAGCCGCCACACTGCACTTTAGCAACAATGATGTTGCTGTTTGCCCCATAAAGTAGGCTTAGGAATGGCACGTGACTTCCGCCGCGCTTTTCGCATTGCATCTAGGATACATGGGGCCTCTCTTGTCTAGGAGGAGTCTGTTGGCTTGCCCCAGCCGCTAGCGTTTCTGTGAAGACTCCATGGCGGTGCTGCTGCTGACACCGCGAACTCGGCGGCTCAACCTGTTGCAGCTTTTGCAACATGGTAATAACGCAAATATGGAAAGAATAATGAGGGCTGACTTCCGAACGCTAATCGTCGCGATGTACGCAGCAGATTCCAGCCGCGGGTCCGTGGCAGCTACGAATAGACCCAGAGCATGCCGGAACGAAAAGAGCGCAAACGGGGTTCACATAAAATCTCGCAGCATTCGCGAAGTTGTGAAATCGAAAGAGGAACTCCTGTGAGGTCGCGCTGTATTCGAAGAATAGCTATAAGCTACAGTGGTTTCGTTTTTCCGGAGATAGAACCCGTTTCTCTGTCTGGAATATTTTTTTTCTGCAGTGAATGGCCCTTACGCGTCCTTTCTCAAGGTTTTTATATCCCGTGCTGTTTGTAGGAGTCAACAAAATATCATGAAATTTCCCGGAGACTCTGCAGTTTACCAGTCCAGAATCATAGATTTATGTGCGGAGACGCACTAGCAAGAATTCTTACATTTCTCTTTGGGATTTGAAAACATGCTGCGCTTGAAGTAAACAAAATATTAGTGGAGCCGTATACGGCAATTTAAGCACATGCGTACTCAGCCGCGGGAAAACGAAGGAAAAATAGATTAGCCTCTCGAAAAAAAAGAAGCATCGGAAAAAAAAGAAGCACCTTGAAGCATCGGTTATAGAAAGTGTACTGAAGGAAAACGAGTGAATTTGAGGAAAAGAATTTCTTCTCAAATCTCTCACTGTTTTTTCAACTCGGAGTTTGTGCTCAACTCGTATGAAAGGAGCAATCAATTGCCGAAGCCCTCCAAATTGAGATTACTACCGCGAACGCAAGACTAACCGTGGCACTGAGTCTAAGTAGCCGCGCTGACAAGAGCATCACCGCACTGAGCTGCGGCTACGGAAATCCGGATCAAAGCCCTTGTTCGGCCGGACCGCGATCCCGTTCAACTCGTACAAAAGCCTCGACCTCCGCGTCCATTGACAGAAAAGCTCCGGCCGCGGCGCTTTCGACCCGGTGGCGGGGGCCGAAACATTGTGGCCTATCGAAAATCGTTGCCCAGTGCTGCGCGCTCTTGGGCGTCTGGCCGCCTTCTCTGCGGTTCGCTCCAGTCACCGCGCCCTTCCTCTCGGCTGCAGCGAGCGCCCTCTCCGCAGACGCTTCGGGGCGCTGGAGGGTGTCTCTCCGTTATTCAAATTGCTCCTTTGCAGAGCGCGCTGCCGGCTCATGCGACTGTGTTTGCGCTTCACTGATTGCGTTCCCGGGGTCCCGCCGGCATATGCACACGGCACGCGTGGCGACGTTACTTTTCCGAAGCGTTTAAATTACGTTTCGTCTCGAAATGAATTTACTCACAGCTCAAAGTTAGGCACGTGTCCATTAAATTGTGCTCCATCGGAACTGCTTCTGGAGAGCGTAGAAATTACATTGAAATTGTTTCTGACTTCACGGTAGGTCTGATAACTTTGCTTTTTGCTTAACCCTTCAAAGCCGGTGTCACCTGGTTATACGCCGTCTATTCTTATGCACACAATACTGGGGAACAGAGTCGATTTTTAATACTCTGCCGATATGCAGCGCTTTCTAGTAAAAATGCAGAGTGCCGCTGGGATGAACCTGTATCAAACATGAAGGAGGCGCAGATGTAAAACTGCTTGCCAGCGTTCTGCTGCTCTTCGTTTCTCATTTTGCCATAATTTCTTTCGGAAAAATTGCTCAAGATTTCCTCCATAAAAAAAAAAAAGATTGCTACTGACGTTGCTATACGCTCAAAAGTCGCGGTTGTTTGAAATACCTAACCGATTTTTGGTGTCTAACAAATTTGTGACCATGTTGTAGTAGTAGTAGTATGTGGTTTGTTGAAATAATGATGAAAAGAAAGGAAAAGATTTTTGCTAGCCCCGGCATCTGTCATCGATACTGAAGTACCTGAGCTGGGGCAGCGGTAGTAAAGGATAGCAGACAGAATGAAGAAATGAAATGAAGGAGGAGAGGGGACAGGAACAGAGGATAGGGGGGAGAGGTAATATACACAAAAACTATTTACACGATAATAAATATGTACATGTGCATATTCCTCTCTGTTGTCGACGGTGCATTGAAGCGCTTTGTGCTAGATAACTTTTGCGTTTCTCGGGACCGATATTAAGTACAACGCGTAACGCTTCGAGATGGTGAATAGATGGGGTAATAAATTCCGCACGATTGAGCGAAATATCACGACCCCTACTGCATGAACGCTTTACAAAGACATCATTCGCTGAACGTGGGGCAGTGACAGTCTGAGCTTCTTCCTTGTAACGGTGGTAAAGAACGCGTGAAGGTGACGAACACCGAGCGATCTGAAGACGTCGCATCGCTACTGCGCCAGCGTAACGAGGCGAAAGCGATTGCACTGCAAGGCCGGCATAGACCTCTTTTGCAAATGTGACCTTCACCTGCAAAGAAAAAACAGTGACCGTTTCCACGATTTCTCTAAGGAATGCAGCCCCCCGAGTTCGTCTCTATTAAGTCACGACAGCAGAAATGCGAACGGGCGCGAGGAAACGGGGACGAAACGCAAAAGACAGCACTCGCATATCTGCACATACGTCTCCTAACAACCAACCGGCTCATACCAGTCTCGCTCAAGTTGCGCAAAATTATCTGAATGCTCTATTCAAAATTCACGACGATGCCTGTCCGAATCACAAAAGCGATAAAAAGTTTGATACCTCAGTTTTTGAGTGTGCGCGCATCAGCGTTCAAAATGAAGTAATTATAATTTTCTCTTTTTCTTCTTCGCTAATTTCGTCGTTGTAGGAACAAGCACACAAATACGCATATCTGCTTAGTCCTTTGACGGCCAAATTAATAAATAATCGCGTAATCGTGTTATGTTGCGTCGATATTTCAATCAAACACACAAGATAATTTGTTGGAGACTGCTCAACCATCGTTCAGCAGGCACGTTCGTAAACCTACACTCTGTACCCGCACTTTCTTTGTGCACGTGATGCGCGGCGCTGAAAGGGAGCCTGTATCGTAGTTCGGGCGCCTAAGATTTCAGTGCATTGTCATTTTTACAGATATCACTCTCGAACAGCCTTTTGTCGCTCCCGAATCAGAATGGAGAGCTTTTGGCTGTCTATAATATGCCCAGATTAATTACTCATGGCGCATTCTAGGTCAGTGCTTTAATGCAATTCATAAAAACCGTCCAAGTCATTTTTTTTTTCATTTTTAATATCACTCGGGCAAAGACTAGTGCTTATAGTTCGCTACGTTTGTGAGCACATTCTTTTAATTCCAAGACGTATGCAGATGGAGAGGTCGGTCCAGGGCATCCATGGCGTTGCCTGCTTCCTCTGCTGTGAGGACGTCGCGGGTGATAATTCAAAAGGCAGCGTGAGCTTCGTAGACAATGCAAGCTAAAATGGTTACTGCGGAACTCCATTATTACACCAAAAGCACTAAAACCAACTGTAAGGCTTATTCATCTGCCAGGTCTTATGTTTACTAACGAGCCTTAATGTGCAAACGAATTATGACGCACGCAAGCGAACGAAGGTTTTTGATAACTTATTATCTCACTGAGACAAAATGCTAGAAAGCGCAGCATTCAAGAAACCAAAAATATTGACTGAATGTAAATCGAGGTTGGGAAAACCAAAAACAAAATCTAGCAGGGGAGAAGGAAACCTGAGGAAACAGTCGTCAGATTGCCAGGTATTATTGTGCACCACTTGTTCTGCGCTCGTGCAGCCATGAGTATTGATACACGGGACTTTCTCTAGCTCATTTGCTCAAATGGACAGGCAAGAAAGAGCTAGGGAACCCGGACCACCCTCGATTCTCTCTCTATTCCTCTCTGCGTCAGCCAGCAGCTGTAACACCCGGAAACAAACAAAAATAAACAAACAACGAAAAATTGTACAGTTTTCGGAGCCATTTTACGTCCAGAAGGAGAGCAGGTTGATCTCTGTACTCAGAAGTCCGTGCTCAAGGCGAAGGAAACCATCAACAGCCGGGTTTGCCGAACTACTCGCAGTGACGAAATGAGTTAATCTTTTACGTAAAGAATTTTCCAGCAAGCAAACTTGCAAATTCCATTTATCGACTGATTCTAGTGCTGACGACGTATGTCAACAAGCGTGGTTATTATGGATATTGTTTTTGTTTGTTTTCGATATATATTCATTGAGCAATTAGCAATGTTTTGGTTGGTCTTGTTTTCGGTAGTCATCAGTACTTCGTTTTCTCTTTGCTTACGGCGAGGCTTTCGTCGGGAGAAAAAAACAAACCTGCATGACAATGCTGAAGACGCAAGCGAACACAAGCAATGTGCCGGCGATAGTCACCGAGGCGGTGCTATGAACGACATATCCCTGAGGAACCTGAACCCATACTGCAGCCCGGAAGTGTAGAAAGTAATCGGTCATAACAACACAGCTTATCAGTGGGGCATTCGCTAGCAACAAGCAGTACGTTTCAGATGCATGATAAACCGTTTGAACAATTCTAAACTTGGAATCAAAAGAACAAGAATACTGTACGACATCTCCTTATGAACCAGAAAACGAAACTGTAAATGCGGCGAAAAAAAAAATAAACATTTTACTTGCTATGATCAAAGGAAAAATCAAAGTCGCTCTCTAGATTCTGAAATTGAGCATGTTCTTAAAAGGCACGGTTACACCATAATCGCAAACTTTTTCTCTTCAGATGCATGCTACGTTTCACTCCCCATATACTGAGAAAGACTACCGCTTATACTGAACAACTACTTTGTAGGTTTAAGCGCTTCCTTTGTCCAGAAATTGAGAGGTGTCCTACCCTGCAGCAGCACTCAGTTTTCATTCATCATCCTCGTACGTTCATGATTTAAGATGGCATTATTATTCAAGCTCGCTGTTATGCGTTTCAACAGCCCGAAATGTCTCGAGTACATGTGCCCCTCCCTTATACATTATACAACTGTATCAAATTAAAAGTGGCAGTGCTGTGGCAGCCAACCGCCTTTTGCTTCCAGGAATTTGGTTATATATAGCGCCTTTAAGAAGTAGAGAACGCTTTATACGGTGCGATAGGAAGCTTGCACGCCGTTGAAGTGGTCTTGGATGACTGTTTCTGAAAGCGTTGCTTACTTTTACACAATCGGTTTCAGCACCTTGATACGGCCCACCTGCTCAGCGAAACTCCTATGCCGTGGGGCCACCACGGGCTTCCATTTTTAAGACCAGTGCTCTAGAATAGGCCCCAAAAGGAACCATCGGAGTATTGAAGCTGGGAAATACATAGAAAA